>NC_083625.1:5232679-5381991 GCF_963584025.1 Labrus mixtus
TAGATATCCTGCAAAGAATGACATCAGCGCTGCATGCATCATACAGGATCTCATAATGGAGTGTGTGTGCATTGCCATGAGCGTTGCTTCTCTTATTTACCTCTTGTTGTAAACAGGTCCAATATTTCTTTTAATCATCGAGGATATGTCCTAAAAAGTATTCAACTTGGTACTAATCAACGAAAGAACAGCTGTATTTAAACTCTTCTTAATTAAAATGTGATTTTAAGACTTGAAATGCCATTTTAGAATCCGATATAATTTATCTATCCATGATACGATACGATACACTTTATTGTCCCCTTGTGGAAATTTGTCTTGGACTCAAAGTGCTGTCAAACATTCAGCTGCGTCCATTCAAATCAATAAATAGAAACAATAGAAAAGCACATCCACATGTAAACAGAAAGGTGCGTACCAAAGCAAAACAACACAACATATATTGCACAAGATCTGCAAAAACACAGCATGAGAGATAAGATAACAAAGGTTAAAAGAGGGTAAATTCAAACCCTGCCATTGGTCTATTGTTCGCATTAAAATAAGAATGAAGATGGAAGATGTAAAAACATATACAATTTTGCATGTTAGATCGACCTGAAATGAACTGACAAGAAGATTCCCTGAAAATCCCAACATAGATTTAATGATAATTTACTCATAAAGTGTTTTTAATATCAGCTCATTGGAAAGGGAAACACTGGATTTCATCCCTTGGCCATAAAAAAAAAAAGCTGAATGATGGAAATCCTATGATTCAGCAAAAGGTATAAAACTGTTTGCTAAAGGCTTTTTTTCTGATTATATTCTAATTGGCATAACTAAACGTGCCTGTACTTGATGCAGACATTCATTTTAATACATTTGTCCCTGTTCATGTTTAAAACTGGATATCAGACAACCTTCATCATCACCGACTTTCAGCATCTATCAGTTAATTAAATCCATTACATGCCACAAACTAGTTTTTCTTTGCTTTATGTTTTTACTGTCAAACTTTAGACTATGTAAACATACGTTCAGCTTCAGTTTAGTTTTATTGTGAAACGTTTTGGACAGGAACAATTTGAATTTCGGCCTCCTCTGCCGAGTGAACACAGGTGTACTCTCTTTAATGGGAGAGCGAGCATGCAGCATCATTTGTATTGATTTGGAGCCTTTGTTACCAATGTGTGCGTACCCTCACTGCAGCTTTGTTTTATTTGCTTGTTTACACCTCAGCTCAGTGTGGGGGCACATCAGGATTTCAAAGGGAAACGGTAACCAGGGGAAACTGGAAATAGCAGCGACCAGTGCTCGCCAACAATGGCCGCAGGGAGAGCAACAATGACAACCCGGGCTTTGGAAGCCTTTTTTCAAACTCCTGTTTTATGCCGAAACGATGGAAACAAAGGCAATAAACCGGATGTTGGAAAGAAAAGCTTTTCAACAAAATGGTGATGTGATATTTCAAACCTGTCACAGTGGGGGGGCTCGCGTGTGAACAATGGGAGTATTCCTGCCCTCCAGACTGTGTAATGCCCTGCAGCCTCCCTCTGAGTCCTCAGTGCTGTTAATGTCTATTTAGCTTTGCTTCTGCAGCGTTTAGATGACTCAACACTTTTACCTTTTTTTTTTTGCTGTATTATAACGTGTGGTTGTCATGATCAAATATTTTTGACTTCAATAAGAAACTAGCCAAAATTAAACAACATTAATAGATGATTCGTTGTCACGGCAACAAAAATACAAGTCTTACACAACCAATATTAGGACATTTCCTGTTTTTACTGACCGGAGGATGAAGGCTTCTCCTTCACATTTTTTAGATTGCACAAGTAGGTTTGCAATGTTTCCGTACTAAAATGTTGCCAACCTATTTCTCTCTCTCTCTCTCTCGCTCTCTCGCAGCAACTTTTGGTTAAAAATTGGATTTGAGATCTGACTTCCTTTTGAAGCTTTGTTACGATTTGATGTGATGTGGTATTGAAAAGTATCGAAGTATCAAACCTTTTTTACAACCTTATTCAAAAGAAACTAATCCGGCCTCATTATAGATGTTGAAATGTGAAATAAACGGTTAAGATAGATCCATGCCCCGCTGTAAAACCAAAGGGTGATGTCCTCTGTTATGTGTCAGGGAATTTGGAGTTGAAAATGAATAAATCTCACATTTCAATGTTTGTAGACATCGAATATTAAAGAGTATTAAAACGATTTAAAATGTAATACAGCGACTGAGTAGCTCTTCACTCCTGGCAGAGTAGAAACGGCTTTGAACGAGCATTAAGACAGCCACAAAGGGGGAAACAGACAAGAGTCCATTATAGAACAATTAAACAAACAACAAGAACTGCTTTTTAATCAATCATTTCACAGACGCGCTGCAGCACACTTAAAGGAGACGACGGCGTCATGAAAATATAAAATAAGTAAAGACCTTTAGTCAGAATGGAGATCACACCTCATGTAGAGTGACGCTGTCCTGGAGGCTCATGAAGTTGTCAACATTTTATCAACACGCTTCATGCTGGGTCGTCAAATAAAATGTGTGTTACACATTTTCATGTTGGTGTCAATATGTGTCAGACATGATACCAGCTCCTTGTTTCGTCTGCACATGTACAACGCTGATCACTCAGACTGAAGCTCAGGTACACATCCCACGTTTAAGAAAAGGTAACACACACTTAGATATACAAGAAAATGACATAAAGGTGTTTGGTGTGGACCTCTGTGTTTGTCCGCTGAACCTGCTGCATCAGGCACGCTGACTGTGCACGGCAGGAGGCTGCAGGGCGTTTATTCTGCGCGGGGCAGGGTGATTGTATTCTGTCAGACGGGGGACAGAATGTGTTGTGATTAATTTTCTTTTGGCTCACACTAAATTGGCCATCTGGTTTACAAGAACGAACCGTGTGTGTGGGAGTGGGCCTATTGACCCACTTCATTGTTCAGGCTTTTGGTTCCCTTAGGGCCGAATATTTCATATATATGTGGGTCAAGGACGCTGTGGGACGAAGCTGTGTACGACTGTGTCTGTAAATGTGTAAATATGAACGTCTTCAGGTAGAATGGGAATAAATAAACCAATCATATGCTGTAGAGTTTTAGCTAAACAACTCAAAAGATAGTAAAATAATAATCATTTTATCATCACAGACATTCAGAAAAATGTTTCTCGTTGAGCTTTCAATGTTTTTTTTGGCAATAATTCAAACAAACAAACTGAATCCTCTCGTTAACCTTTTGGACATTGTGGTTGTTTTTGGTTGCATGTCATCCAGATACAATACAACTTTATTCTTGTCTTAATAGAAAACAGTCAGACAGTCACTGTGTTGTGAATCTTAATCTGATTTCATAAATGCACCAAACTCCTGAACATTCACCGCCAGCGACATGGAAGCGACCGGTACGATATTCCCGCCACAGTGAAGCAGCTGCACACTCCATTCTGCTCACCACTCGTTCTTTGATACTTTGAATAACTTTAATTTCAAGGAGCATTGCATATAAAGGTAAAAAATAAACTCTCTATGTAGGGTTGGATTATGTTGCTTCTTACATCTTCTTGGATTTTGTAAACAACTTTCAGGTGCAGGCTGTCCTGAAATCTGCTAGAAATTTTCAGGAGTGCATGTGTGAAAACATCTTTAGAGTCTCCTGTCACAGAGCGACCAGGTTTGTCAGCATAACGCCTGTTCAGAGACCAGAACCTGTCCTCACTGACTGTGTAAGACCGACCCCTCTGAGACCTCCGTTA
The DNA here is from genome assembly GCF_963584025.1 of Labrus mixtus. Lineage (NCBI taxonomy): Eukaryota > Metazoa > Chordata > Actinopteri > Labriformes > Labridae > Labrus > Labrus mixtus. Next base: position 5,236,425 of record NC_083625.1, read on the forward strand.
CAGACTGTGTCAGCAGGCAGTCTGTGCTGAAGCTGGAGCTGTAGAAGTGCTGGGTGAAGAAATTGTCTTTTCAGCAACAAACCTGCTATAGTGAAAGTAAAAGTTTTGGACTAACTCCCTACAACTCACTGACAGTGTAGCTGAGCTTTTCATCTGCTTATGTAACACGGCCAGTCAATATGTATTAATCTGCAGGTGAGAAATGCAGCTTTTTGTTATGGATTAAAAATGTTAATTTTTGTGTTTCCAGCTTAACCAGCAAGAGAATACATGAATAAATTAAATTTGATGCTGGACGTATTTCATTTTGCATTTGCTCCTTTCTGTCTCTTGGTTTTACTCACATTTCGGTCCTCTTTAACCTTAACCGAAACGTTGTGATTTTTCTAATATATTGGTGATTTAGCAAGAGTAGTGTGCAGGATTTTTTTCTTTTGAAGTAATAGTTTGTCTCCCGATGCACCTAAAAAAAAAAATTGCACCTAAAATCTGAAGTTCCTGAGAAGTCTGACACTCTCTAAAGCTAAAAAAATATCTCCAGAATCTGAACATGACACTTTTAGTGGAAAAGGTTTAAGAGGTGTGTAGATCCCCTGTTTCACTACTACATCTATCTTTTACTTTATGAACCAGTGTGGCCTCAGGACTGAGAAGAGTCTCTCTTCACTGCTCTCTAGTCGACAATCTGTCTCCGAGCATCGCGTATTTGTTTTTAGAAACGTTAGAGGGGCTTTGCACTCACATATTACTTCACTCGTTTTAATCCGAGGTGTTCACTGTGAGCACAGAAAACTCTCTTTTAAAAGAAAGAAGTACAATTATTGGCTTCAATGAAACTGCTCACATTCAGGTCTGTGGATTATGCAGAACACCAGAGACACTGTTTCTACTGAGATACTGTACGTTGCTGCTGAATATGTAAATGTAATTCCTCAATGCTTAGAGCAACAAGAATTTAATGCTGGTGAAGGCAAAAATTACAAGACGCGTATCTCAAACCCTGGAAAATAAAACCGAATGGATGGATGCCGCTGAGGAAAAGGGAGGAAGAAATGTGTTGTTTTTGTTTTTGTAGCGTTTGTAAGTCGTATAATTTAACTCTTTCAAAGGTAAGTTCAGTCTCAGGACCTTTGCTGGATCATAAATCATTACTTCTGGCAGCCCTGTTGTTCTATTTCAGCTTTCTTAGTAGCCCCTGCTCTGGAAAGTGTTTTAGACATAAACTTGTTCCTGGCAGTATTTTCCCATTATCTGTATGGATGTTTTTTTAAATTAGCAATACTACGTTTGAGGCTCTATCGATGACAACACAAGCGCACCACTTTAGTGCCAATTAAAACATCGAAACTCTTAGATGGACTTGCTTCAACTTTGGTTCACACATTCATGTTTCCTAGAGGCTCAAACATTTTATTTACTACACCTATTTCATTTGCGCTCTACTTTGGTTTACAACAACATTTGTTGGCATTCCCATCATCTGGACTTAATGTTTAGCTCATAAGCAAAGGTTAGCTTGCCAACACAACAGCCTAAGATTAAGGAGTACATGTTTATGCTAAACAGCAGCATGATTTTTTTTTGTTATTGTTGTTGTTGTGAGCGTGTAGCATGCTGTTCTTGTCATTTCCTGCAAATCATTTAAAAGCAAACGTGACTTCAAAAGTTAAAAATGTGCCAGATGCCGACCGACCGCCACTGAGTAATGTTTGTTGAAAAAAGATGAGATATTAGTCCTTCACAAGTTTCCCTTCTCTTGACACATGGGTCAGAAAAAACTATACCTGTATTTGTTTAAAAGAGCCAGCCAAGCTAGGCTAACAAGTTAATGCTCTGCCAACAGAACAACTATTAAACAACTGAAGTAAAACACTCAAAAAATGACAATACAATTGACTTACTCTTAGCTGCACACACATGGACAACACTCAGGTACATGGCACTACCACCTTATTAGGTGCCAATATCTATGCCTAACTATAAATGTCCAGAGAGGGGCACTGGGCTGTGTTGAAGCATAAATAAACTACACTGGCGTTGCAGCATCAAGTATAACCAACCAATGCTGAGCCTCCTTTTGAGGGTAAAGAATTCAACTTTCACAGCTACATTTTAAATATTACAGAGAGTAAAAACCAACAAACAAGAAACGTTGTGTATGGAGCAATTTCAAGGCAATACTTTGTAACAGCATGAAATATGAATCCATGCATGTATAAGAAATGTTTGACAACTGTGTTGGGTCATTGTTTCACTTTAGTAAGACTGAAGGAACATGACTTCTGACCAATCAACAAGAGTTTATTTCAACGTCTCAAACACTCAGGAAGTAAACAAAGTGATTACCAGACGTTCATTTCTATTAACCAAATGTCCTTTTCATTGCAAGCAAACCTATCGAAATTTGTCATCCAAACACATGAAAATACTTTGCCCTGGGGTACCAGTAGCCTAGTGGTTAGTGCGCGCACCCCATGTACGGAGGCTGTAGTCCTCCAAGCGGGCGACCCAGGCTCAAATCCGACCTGTGACTCCTGTCCCGCATGTCATTCCCCACTCTCTCTCTCTCTCTCTCCCTGATTTCTGACTCTATCCACTGTCCTATCTCTAAATAAAAGCATAAAAAGCCAAAAAAAACAACAACTTAAAAATGAAAAAATTACCTCTATAGGATCTTCTGGTTTTGCCCCCAGTAGGGGCGTGGCTATGACATTATGCACATTAGGAGCTGAAATTGTTCTCTCACTATCATAAACATTTGCCATGTAACTCAAATGATTGCATCAACATTAAAAACATATATATACTTGATATATTTTTTTCTTATTCTATTAAAAATTTTGCATTTTTTTGGATGGCACATTTTGTCTACCATACAATCTAGATCAGGGGTGGGCAACTGGCGGCCCCCACCAGCCCTCAACGTGGCCCTCAGGTCAATTTTTACACATCAATTAATTGGAAACATGAAGAAAACATGATGAAATCTGCCATGAAATCATGAAAACCAGAAACATTTCCATAATTATATTTGATCACTGGTACATGTTGAGTTAAATTTGAGACATAATTGATTGTAATCGTTTTTGTATCCTAGAATTTGGCCCCCTGGCAGTGAGAATTAAATGAATGTGGCCCTTCCTGTGACAAAAGTTGCCCATCCCTGATCTAGATGTTTTACAGTTTAATATAAATAAAATCAGGGTTATATCTCTACGTTATGTTGTAGATTGTTTCCAGTTAAAGTCTTCTTCTTTCAGCACGGCCCTGGGTGGATTTTTAAGGTCTGATTCCAGTCTGACAAAGAAGTATATCGAGCCCGAAGAAGACACTATGTCAGATCACGGCCTGATCCAAAATGCTGTTTGATAGTTCAAGGGGCGAAATGTTAAGGCGCATGGCAAGCGAGTTTACTCCATACTGTCTCTTTTCTGTGGTTGCCATAGAAACACGCAGTCCGAACCCCCAGAAAGCCGGCGTGAGTGCAATCAGAGCTGCAGAGTGGGGGGGGGGAAGTCCTGCTTGGGTTACTCCCAAAGAGACGTGTTAAAATAAAGATGAATTCTGTTTTTTCTTTCACACTCTGCAGGCCATGGAGCTCTCACTCTGTGTCTCTGACTTCCTCACGTCTCGTGCTCCCATTTAACAAGTGGATGTATTCATGTCCCCCCTCTTATTAAATATGCATATTTAATCCGGCACTCAGTTCATATTTCAAGAGGTGCAGGAGTCGCTGTCGTGGGACTTAATTTACTAATGAAGAGGGGGAAAGATCTGAATCTCATAGCTGCAAGAGCACAGACCTGTGTTTCTTTATGACCCTGACTTTGTCAAATCATTTACTTCAATTAAAGGCGTATATTTAATTCCCTCTCCGCTGATTGGCAGTACATGCTGTTGGATGTTTTCGGTCTGAATCATGACTCCCACTTTCATCTGCAGAAAGACACATGCCACGGTTAATCGACACAAAACAAAGGCAGAGTGTTTCAGTAACTCGTGAAGCCACAAGTAAGTTCACACCGTCTCGGATTCAGGCAAACTTCAACTTTAATTTTGTATCATTTGAGCAAATCTGGACAGTTTTCTTCAAAGGGAAGTACGCACTGACATAGCATAGCCGCGCAGATTCTAAAATATTGAACCGTTTCATGGTGAATAATGAACTGTGACTCATCCAAACTGAGCCAGATTTGTTGTCCATGCAAACATTTCTTTGTGTTGCAGGATGACAGGTCACTGACTGGCAGCACATTTCTCTTTAAAGGCTTTATATGTGATTTTTTTGATCCAGCAGATGTCGCCCTTGAGCACCAGCATGAAACCAAAACAACTCGCGGTGCATTGTTGTGTTAGCATGCTAATGCTAGTGATCTTTATTATGCTCGTATCTTCACACTGCATGTAAATTTACCTGAAATGAGCGTGATCTAGAAACACAGTTAAGCAGTGAGTACAGTATGTTATTCTTCTTTTCTCTAGTCCCGCAATTAAACAACTTTTATACACGAGGGGAGGAGTCAGCCGGCCGTCCTGGCGATGTAAACAAAGTGAAGATAGGACTCTGAAAACTCCACAGACAGTGGGACTCGGGTGTTACACCCATTGTAGACAGTCATGACTCACAGAGTTATTTTCAGAGGATATACTTGATTTCTATTATATTTAAGTGTAAAAAATCACATATAAAGACTTTAAGTTAAAGCTTGTAAGAAGGTGAACTAATGACATACCTGGAGCAAGCACTTTTACTAACACACCCCAAACAAACAGCTTTGTTTCCCACATAAGTTATCTGACAATAAACAATGTGTTATTTTATACTTCCAGCGAGCTGAAGAAGAGAAAACATGTGTACACTTCAAACTCTACAATACATTTGAATTTTTTAACCCTTTAACATCTACCTTTCATTTCTTCTTACAGCCTTGCAGGCATTAACAGATTTGTTTTGGCACTTGGGGGCAGCGGACCTAACATAACTTTCACACATTTATTTTGAGTGGCAAATCCTGTATTTTAGGGGCTGAGGTGATTTCCTGCTGCCTTGTTATTATATGAGTTTGGTAGTCAATCAGGAAGTTAGTGGTAAAAAATGGTACTACACATACGTACGCCTCATCTATTGGCTAAAAATGATATAGTATGGATTTTGTTAAACATTTGAGATGAAACATGTTAAAGGTTCATCTTCAGAGGGTTTAAGAGGAAGACTTTGTCGTCTCCTTGTAAAAACATGACTGTGATCCTATTTTAAGAAACTTGTCAAGTAAATTGTGCTTGCAGCTTCTTTTCCTCACTGCAAACTTTTCAGCTCTTTTTTTTTTGGCTTTTAAATATCTTGAAATAAGATGATTATTTGGACCTGTCAGGTGAATATGGCTTCGTGTAACAAGATATTTTCTACTAGATATTAGACAAATACACTTGGTAAGATTTTATTTTTTGCAGTGTACCTGTTCTTCCACTTTTTCTTCAAAACTAAACTTAAGTTGCTGCAAGCTGAAGCTTCCTATGTCCCGCCTAAACCTCAGGTAAGGAGTGTCTCAGCGTATTTCACAACATGTTTATCCCTTCCTTTTACACTTTCTGCTACTTCAAGTATACTTAGAAAAAAGGCAATGTTAAAAAAATAATAGAGGAGAATAAGGACAAACATAAAAATTAGCCAAACTTTGAGTAAACCTTCAAGCTTTCCAGGCAGAGACCGACTGTGTTTCAATCCTGGATCAGCCTCTTCCCTCAGAATCACCTCTTCTATCTTGCTCCACTTCCTCTCCTCGCCTCTTTTAATCAGTCTGTCCCAGATGGAAGCTCATCAGTGCTGCCCTCCTCTTTCATAAACCCTGTCTGAGAAAAAAAGGCATGTGTATTATTCCGGACCTACTCAACCAAATACACCTCCTCCCGCCGCACTTCCTGCTGCTAGAGTCGTTCCCAGGCCTGGAGAGAAGGTGAGCACAGATAAGAGGTCTTTATCTGCATCCCAGAGGGAGGTGGGTTAAGTTTAAGGTGAAGGTTTGACATGGCCGCCCGTCTGCTCACTCTGGCTGTTCCCCTCCCTCCCTCCTCCTGCACCTCCTGATGCGAGGCTCAGGCTCGGTCCCCGATCCCCATGTCCTTGGGCTCATTCTTGACGGCCCCCACTGCTGCGGCTTTAATGAGAAAGATGAAAGCGGTGCAGGCTGGGAGAATACCCAGCCCTCCTCCTTCCCCTCCTTACCACCTCATTCACTCTGCTCCTTCTCTCTGGCCCTGCAGCACCAACTCATCCAAGACTTTCTGCGTGGAGTGGGGGGAAGTTCTGCTGTAATGAATTAGAAGTGAGGCTGGTTTCCATTTTACATTTTTCAGGTATTATTCCCTCTGATCTTGTGTGCAAATTTCTCCCCAGCCATTATTTCTTTGTGTTCTGGCACTGTGACTCTACTGCGGACATGTTTAAATCATAAACCTCAAGAAGTGCAGCTTTATTGAAATCTTTTCACTCATCTTTTCTCAGAGGATTCTTCTCTTTGGAGCTACAGTGTTACACTGATAATCGTACTGATGTCATACAGTATTTATTTATGATGCATAAACAACCTGTTTGTCCACATTTACTTCCAAGACGCCACATAATTAAAAAGAACACCTAGCCCTCTTTTTCAAGATTAAACAAAGTTACTCATTAAAACTTAACAACCAATTTGAAATACTTAGAGTTTGAAGTTTTTATTTTATTATTGTGTCATACATTTATATGCCCAGCCTGCATGGGAGACAAGAAGAGAAGACAAAAAGCAAGACAAACCCTACTCAAACAAAATATCTTGTCTTCTTTTCCAAGCTTTGGAGACACAATTAGCAAGCTTAAACACATCGAACTGAAATAGCCACTCCAGTGTTTGCACATCTGCTTATAAGAAAAGATGTTAATAGATTCATATGAGGCTGATCTGATGAAAAAACAAAGAAATAAAATAGACAAAAACAGAAATATGATCCACCACAAGAAGTAAAGAGCGGAAGAAAAGTAACCCAATCCAAAGCAGAGTGTCCAGAATGATGAACAAGTCAAAACATCACAGACCAAATTCTAAATGTCTAAGGCTCCCAGTAAAAAGTCCCAGTTGCTAACACTCAATCATGGACACTCCAGTTGCACTGCTACCTCCCACAATGGGACAAAAGCACATCCTAAAATAAGCACTGTTAGCTCCTCGCTGAAGTGAGAATAAACAGCGCCCCCATCTGGAACCACCACCAGGTGCAGCGACACAGGTGTAAAAACCAAACAGGGTTTTCTTTCCCTGTTGATTCAGCTCAGCTCATTTGCTTGTGTCTGGTTTCACTAGATAGCAGGTAGGTAACCTCTAACACCTGTTAGTCACTTATGAGCCGGAGCCACACAACCCGCAGCTCATTCATTCTGATAAAGACAGAAATCTTTACAAATGTGAAGTTTTGATTTAGATCAGGCTGAATCATTTCTTCATCACCTGGCACCCTTTGTTTTATAACCATTATTATTCAAACAGGAACCAGTGGTGAATTTGGGATTCTGTCCGAGGTGGATTAAAACACAGCACTACAGAAAATGTTCAGGATTTCAGAAAAGCCCATTCTTGTTTAAATTCTCATGCTAGTGTACCATGAGGGAGTATCAGGGCAGAGAAAATACTTTGAAGGTTGTTTTACTCCTTAAAAAGTTCACAGTTGGGTTTTTTTCTTTCAGAAGATTCTCTGCTTTCTGTAATAAATAATAAATAACTTTCATCTGCTTTAGCTGGCATCCGAATGAAGGTCTCTCACTTCTAATATTTGCCTTGTTTGAACTACAACAATGATCATTTTATTCTGAAGGGATGAGAAAAACTCACTCAGTTAAAATGAAGGTTGACCTCTAGATGTCATGTGAACAATATTCACTGTAGATCAACACTTTCCTGTTCATCCTGCAGCACCAGGTGACGAGGTGTAATCACCTCACAGAGATGTTTATCCTAATGTGTGTGCAGAACAAGACTTCAATAAAAGAAAAAAAATTGAAGAAACATTTACACAGCAGGACCAGTTTTGCAATAACAGTTCAATGCCGCCCCCTTGTGGTCAATTTGTTATATTGCAGTAATGCATCTGGTTAGAAGTAGATTTTGTCCTAATTTAAAAGTAATGTTACCTCGAGACACTTTACAAAAAGCAGGTTAAAGACCTTACTCTTTGTAATTTAATATTATAAAAGAGCGGGTAAAAAGACCGTACTAAGTGGCGATCCTAGATTCTGTTGGGGCCCCAGGCTAGACATTTTTGGGGGGCCCTAAAACATGCATTTATCACCATCATGTCTGCCATCGTCCTAGACGGATAACTCCTCTACATTTTCCTTTGTTGACTTTAATTGACAAACTTTGGGTTGTCATGGCAATAATGCATGCAACGCTTAGCAAGGCAACAAGAGAGAGTGCTTTCAAGTGGGGCCCCCTTAGGGAGGTTTCCTACCGTCATTGCAAAATTTGCACATTTGGGGCGGCTGCTGTTGTTTTACAGTTTGTGAGCCCTCAGGGGCCCCCAACTGGTCTGGGGCCCCAAGCAGTTGCCTGCCATTACTATATAACAAAGAAGACCCAGAGTTAATCCATCATGAGCGCAAAAGTTAAGAACTAATAGGACGATAAAGCAAAGGGAATATTTCAATGCTCATATAAACATCTACTTTTCTGTAAACAGGCTTCAAACTGCTTGAGTCAGACCTTTAATACTGTCCTGACCACATATACGTATTGGAGAAGCTCCTTCATAGCAGGTTAAAGTAAGGTAAGTGAAGTTACAATAATATGTATTAATAATATATAATAAGGAAAATATAATGTGTTAGACTGAATATCTCTGAATGAGTTAACAGAGTTATACCATAACCAGTATTTAAGAAGTAAATACTTTATTAAGAAGTTTATGAACTAGCTTGAACTTTTTTTTTTTTAAATACAATTTGGTACCTTAGTTCAGAAAAAATCTGTGCAGCTGAGATTTTATTGATCCTTTATTTTAGCAGGGAGAACCCACTGAAACTCACAGATGTGCCCCGCAGCAATACAATAAAAGATAGAAGAGGAAAAAAAACAACATATAAAACAGTTTAAAATAGACCAGACACATTCATAAACACAAACTGATTTTAACAAACACATGCTCTGGTTTAAAAGTCAAATTTTTCAAAACAGATGCAATCACTTTCCATTATTAGTTCAGACACGAGCTCTGATAGAGCCGACGATAAAGCGGTGGGAAAGAAGAACACAAAATATGACAACATTTGTGTGGCTTTTTTTTTTTTTAATTGACACTTTCCCCCTTTTTTTATGTAAAACGCTCACATCTCTCTCGACTTTGGGGTCTCACGTTGTATTTAAATGAAATTAACTGGGAAGTCTTTGAGGGGAAAGAGTGTAACCATAAAGCAGTGGAGGAGTGTTTCATAAAATAACTTTCTGCACGGCTTAAAAAGAAGCAGCTCAGTAACAGATTGTAGATTTCCCTCAATAAATATGATGCATATTCAGTAACACTGTCTATAATATTGGGACCTTTACAGAAACCTGACAGAGCCGCACAGTAAGACCGGCATGCGAGGTACCTGGTTGTTTGGAGTGACAGCACATTTTGACATATCGCTTTAGAAATCATTTACACACACTCACTGAATTTATGAGGACATTGATAAAAGGGGCGGTACATGTAAAAAGTCTTTAAGGACATTATAAAGTGCCTGTGGTGGTTTTCCATGATATTTGGTGATTCAGCTCAGTTGGTCGTCTCCGTCCTATAAGCTCTTGGGCTTGTCCTGGTTGTTCATGTATTTCTGGTAAACGACTCCCAGTGTGGTGAAGAAGTTTCCCAGGAAGAGCACCATGTAAGAGCAGCCGCACATCATAACCTAAACCACAGCATGAAAGATATTCTGAGTCAGAGGCTCTTTGAAACTTGTAGAACATGAAGAGAGAATAAGATTACAAAACAACAAGACTTTTGAGTTTCCCTCGTGAACAAACCTGCCACTCTTTGCACTGCGGGAGCTGAGACATCTTGAAGAGTGTAATGCCGTTGTAGAACTGCCAGAACTGTAAGAGGAGTAACAGTAAACAATCAGGAATGCTTTAAGCATCAGTTTAATTTAATACCCTCTTAAGTCATTAAGGACAAAATGTCCACTTCCAAAAAACTGCTATAAAAATAGAACAGATTAATATTTTTTTCTACTTTTTTTTGCATAAATCTCTTAAACAACTCCAGCCCTCCTCAAAACTATCAAATATTGAATAATTACCAGGAATTTAACCCTTTAAATTCCAGAATCATGTAATCAAACTGGCATTTAAAGGGTTAAATTCCTGATAATTATTCAATATTTGATAGTTTTGAGCAGGGCTGGAGTTGTTTAAGAGATTTATGCAAAAAAAAATAGCAGTTTTTTGGAAGTGGACATTTTGTCCTTAATGACTTAAGAGGGTAGTAAACATGTTTCACTGTGTTCTATTGATCTATTAAAAACAAAAAAAAATTGCCTTCCAAAATGTGTCAAGAGGGAGACTTTCTTACAAAATGACGGCCAAATAAAGAGAAAACATTTGCCCAAATGGACAAAAATGTCCATAATGATGCATGAGGGTTAAAACTCACTTTAAGGCCCGTTTCCACCAAGCGGTCCGGTTCAGTTCAGTTTGGTTCGGTATCCATTTATTGTCGTTTCCACCGTCAAAAGTTTGGAATGGTACCAAAATAAGGGATCTGTACTGTCCTACTTTTTTGGTACCCTTCTGTTGGGGTGCCAGGGGTACCGATCCGAACCTATAGGGTCCCTTTGTTTACTGTGTCCCTGTTCTTCTTGAACGTTTGACTTAATTAATAGCTGGCTACACTATGTTGGGCTGCTATGATGTCACACTATTACATAGCTGACGAGGGTATCTCCATCTGGCTTACACTCCGATAACCAAAGAAGGGTACGGTTGGCTGTGAAAATGCAAACAAGTTCAGGTTCAAACTGTACTGAACCAAACCCGACTGCTTGGTGGAAACGGGGCTGAAGTGTTAATTTCAGTGTATGCGACTTTCTTGTTTTATTCCCTGCTGGCTGTGAATCAAATTGCTCCTCTGGGATAATAAAGTTTACCTTGACTAATCTATGAATCATTTTGTTTTTGATTTAAACCCTTAATGTTTGTGCTCTACAGTGAAGTTAGCAGCGAGCTGAGCGATGGGAAAGGCTACTCACGTGACCAAAGAACAAGAAAGGTAGAAGGAAGGTCAAGCCTCTCCACATCCAGGACTGGAAACCTTCTGAACACCAGGAGAGGAGACCAGAGAGTCACTGACATTTACCAGTTATGAAGGTTTTTACAAAGTAAACATACAAACAATGTAAAAGAATCATGTCCTGAAATTAGCAGCAGACCTGGACATTGTATTGGAAAAATGAGTTTGGGCACATGGGATGAACTGTGTAAGGAAAGGGATATGTTTCCCTCTCTGGCATTGTTGTTGACACAATGGAGAAGTGACATTGATGAGTGTGGCGATGTTCCAAAAGCTGAACTTGAGCTTTTGAAGAAAAAAGCTGGCGCAGAGGGTAAGTTAACATTTAAGACGCCGAGCGCTGAAAATGCGCTCAACTGCACTGGTTTCATATGGAAAATAAGAACTGCCAAGAAAAAAGGGCATTAGTGGACACAGGCCCATTATGTCAGAGTCTCCTAATTCTGAATTTAAAATGTGGTTTACAGCAGCTTCAGGTTCAACTGTACTCACCGACTGTGAGGTCCATGTTATGCCTTTCTCCGAGCGCTCTGAGACGGTACAAGCTGCCACTCTGGTAGTAGTACTGGAGAAACTGGACGAAGCCTTAACAAACAGAACGGAGAAAAATAAACACAAGAAGACGTTAATAATCTGCCCAGACATCGCACTTTATGTTGTGTGTTTGAAAGAAGACGAATTCATTTACAGGATCATGTGTCGTTCCAAATATGAAACCTGCAGGAGCTTCCTGGACTTCCTGCGTGAGCCTCAAACATATACGTACAGCTGGGAACTATTGACACTTCCCCATATTATTTTACATTTTTAGGGTTTATTTTTTGGAGGTTCTGAACATTAGGGACCATCATTAATAAGTTAAGACAGTTTTGGACCTCAGAAACATCTCTTGTTCAGAAGTAATAAGGAGCACGTTGTTAAAGACAGAGCAGTAAATCCAGACATACAGTAAAGTTCAGAGGCATTTTTATGTCCAACCTATTGTGATACTCTGTGATAAGAAGGCCCAAAACACTGGGGAAAGCTGGTTTGAAGAGTACACTGTGCTGATTATAGTGTGTATATATCAAACAGGGACACTTAGGACACCGCTCTCTTACTTTGGTAGAGACAGTATGATATGAACTGGTTCCTAAACATCTGATAGAGAACCCCTTCAGGCCTGAAAACAAAGAGATCCGCTGGTTAGAATGGAGCACAAACACAAAACTATTATGAAGAAAAATGTCAATGTGTTCCCATGGAAACAAGCAAACAAGACAAAAAAAAAAACATGACTCACCAGGTGAGCATGACTCCAGACAGAAAGGTGGACACATAATGATGAAAGACCCACCAACCTCGGATCCTGAAACAACATAGAGGACGGACACTGAAGGATACGGGACTGCACTGTTTGTTATAAGCTTGTAAAAAGTTTGATACTTGTTTTAGAATGACAAAGTATCAGTTAATTTAATGACCAATGGTATCAAAACGTACAAATGTTTAAGAAAAATCTTCAGATCTTCATCAACGTTTAGGTACCCGGGTGTCTAGGACTTGTATTTGGTATCACTATCGTTTCGTTTTCACTAGAAATGTTGTAATGAGATGAGATCTGGTATAGTGACAACCCTAGTATGTTGTAGTACTCTAAAGTAAGGCTCTCAAACTATTACATTTTTGAATGTTTGAAATTCCATTATTTCACATTTAGAATTTTAAAAATGTGGCTTTTATTTTGAATTTCTGTTCTGTCTTAAGCTGAGAGTACTTATAAACTGTTTGAATTCAACCCTGCTTTTATTTTGAAATAAAGTAAGGACCTTCTTGCAGATCGAAGACTACAGCATAAACTTAACCACGGACAGAGGAACTTGTTACGGATCTAAAAGTAAATGAAAACATTTAAAATGAGCTGAACAAAAAGTAATAAGGTGGCTGGTATCTGTGATGCAACTAAAGGGACAAATAGCATGTGATTAAAAGATTAAACAAATTCTTTTAGACCTCAATAAATCGCGATTAACTAGTTAATGCCTACTGTTAAGTAAACCAAAAGGAAAGTTCATAATGTAAGAAGACACAGGCTGGGTCTAGAGAACATCATAACTATAACTATCATCACACTGATCATCCTAAAGAGGATATTGCCGATAAATCCACAAAGAGGAACTCATTTAATTCAGGGTTCAAAGGGTTCATCTCTAAACGTCAAGGTCCCAGGGAACGGAACAGACTATCATGTATCATTGTATTAAAAAAAAGTAGAAAGGGTTAATTCGTTGCCGACCTCGAGCCGTTGCTGATGAGGACGCTCTCCCGGATGGTGAGCGTGCAGTAGTACCACACCAACAGGAAGTAGAAGAGGGCATCTAGGGCTCTGAAAACACAATTTCAGATAAAACTTAACCACACGGAAATTTAAACATTCGATGAAAAAACAAACTCAGCAGTCGTTTCAGTTTGAGTTTATGAGAGTCTAATGGGTGTGAATGTTTTTTTTTAATGTTGTTTGAACCAAAGGCAATGTTCTGTCACTAAGTGATAGACAATAATGTCTAAAACAGGCCGGGTAGTAAAGGCTCTGTGAGTCCTCCTCTCATCATCCACCTTGCTCATAATGACCAAATAATCACATTTCAGGGTTCATTATTAACAACGGTTTTGTTTGACTTTGCACCGCTTCAGTGCTTCATTTCAAGTCATTGTTGCCAAAGACCGAAAAGAAAGCCCCAAGCTTCATTCCTGCCAGTCCACTGCTCAGTCACTTTCTCCTTTTCTCCGTCTCCGTCCTGTTTTGACCACTTTGCCTCTGCCTTGATGTTTCTACAAAGAGAACAGAGCTGACGCCGGTAATGAGAGAAACTTCCCCTCCAGGGCGCTTTGCCTACAAGCTTTGTCTTTAAGCCAAACTCGCCTCGACCCAAGTCACATGGTCTACCTCCACAGAGGCACCAGTCTCCCTACTTTTTCAAAGTCAGACTTGGGAAGAGATGTCGCAAAAGCAGAATTTTAAACTTCAATACAAGCATTTGTATATGAGACCTCGTGGGGCTTCCTCGGCTTTTGGAGGCGGCCTCAAGTGGACACTCGAGGAACTGCAGCTTTTTTTTTTCTCACTTCCACACAGGCAAAAGTTTTTAACTCTGGAGAATGTCACTTGGTGTTTACTTTGAGTTGATCCTACATACAAAATAACCCACTAGAGCCCAGATTACACATCCATCCAATAAATAAACCCTGGAGTTGGATACACTGTAATGCAGTGAATATAAAAAAAGACTCTGAGAAGTCTTACCTGTAGCTGAACACAAAGCGACAGGTGAAGGAGAACACGAAGAGGATGACCGTGAGGATGAGTTTGAATTTCTCATATTCATCTTTGTAGGCAAATCTGCAACAAAAAAAAAAAAAACATGTAAATGTGATGTGAGAGGTGAATTTAACTTTATTTTGCACAATCTTTGTGTACTATGAAGGTGGCTTACTTCGACTGTTTGTTCAGGAGTGTTACATTGACGCTTCCTAGCACAAGGCTGAGGTATAACCTGAACAGCAAGACGGGCCAGTCATTCAAAAAGCCCACATTTCATCATGATTTATTGTCGTCTCCTCTACAAAACCACGTCACTCAGACTAACCCGTTCTTCTTTGGCAGAAAAGCTTCCATCTCAGAGAAGGCATCTTCTCTCTCTTTGATGGAGGCTCTGATTTCAGTGATGGCCTCCAACTCCTCAGGACTTAATGTTGGTGTTGGGGTGTTCTCTTTGCATCTATTGATGAAAAACATTGTGACAAGTTTACTACACACCATAGAGTTGTGTGTATAATCACTAGCAAGATTCGTTTTCATATTTTTGCTCTTTTGCACAGTTTTAGATTCATAATATAATAAGACACTGTACGTTTGTTAAAAAAGACAGAAATATCAGAACAGTAACAAACACTGGGACATTACACACAGGTCATAAAGACAACAACATATAAGCCACAGATAATCAGAACACACATCACAATCATACATTAAAAGCTCTTCTGAAGAGGTGGGTCTTGAGGAGTGATTTGAATGTAGATGGGTCGGTGCAGTGTTGAATGTGAGTGGGGAGTGAGTTCCAGAGGGAGGGGGCAGCTATAGAGAAGGCTCTGTCCCCTCCAAGGTTCGGTGCTTGGTTTCTGGACCCGCTGCAGATCGCGTTGGTGGGCGGGCAGAGCACCGGGAAGAGCTCCGTGTAAGTCCACCTTTCTGTCTGTCGTTCTGTTCTGACCGAGTCGAGCCCGACCGTCAGTCCTGCCCTCCTGTAGGACAGTGTGGCTCTATGTTGGGGAGACAGGAGGTCGGTGTTGGAAGAACGGAGGCTTGGTGAAGGAGTGTGACGGTGGAGGAGAGCCGTGAGGTCAGAGTGGTTGAGGGCTTTATGTGTGAGGAGCAGGATTTTAAATTGGACACAACCCATTTTTCCATGCTACAGTCCCCAACACTGCAGCTCTAGATAGGGATAGGTTTAAACACTACTTCTATGTTGTATTGTTCTCTTAGTTTTTGCTTTGTTTTTTTTGTTTTTGTTTCCTGTCAAAGCGTCTTTGAGTATTTAGAAAAGCGCTATATAAATCTAATTTATTATTATTATTATTATTATTATTATTATTATTATTATTGAACAGGGGACAGAAATTTGGATGCTGTTCCCGTTCAACAAAATACGCAGATTTCTCTCTTCTGAAACTTGATTCCTACTCCCTCAGATTATAACGTGTGCTGCTAAATAACATTCATTACAAAATGTTGAATGTCAAACTCGGCCTTGTCGTAACGTTCTGCACAAAACACATTTTCAAGCTACAAACTTAATGACATGAATGTACTGTAATAAAACAATTTAATGGTGTTGTTCATTTGGACGATTCTTAAAAAATGTATAATCATTTCTCTGTTGTGTCTTGAGATATAAAGGTCAACATCTCATGTGATCCTGACTTCACTCTTGAAAAGTGTAACTAAGTTAAATGTTATGGTATTATTTTGGTTGATAAAAACTTGTAAGTATGACTGATGGAAAGCATGAAAGCAATAAAAATAATGATATATAAAAAAAAAAGTATAATAATGGATTTCATGGATTAACCGTGGCTCAATATTTCATCTTTTGTTTTTAAAATCAGCCTTGTAGCTTGCGAGACCAATGTCCCGCTTACAGCGAAGGTGAGGAGTCCTGTAATAAGTCAAAGCCATTTAGGCGCAGTACTGCTCCTGCACAAATATTTACAGTGTCTCCTCGGTGAACCTGCTGATCCGTACTCACGCTTCAAGTGACAGAGACAGCTCTTTCAGTTTCTTCCTCTGACGTGAAATAGCACCGGAGCTGCTGTCCTGCAGTTTGGTGACTTCCTCGAGCTTCTGTTTGTAAAGACGGTGGGTGTCCTAAAAGTGGAAAGAGAAACATGTATCAACTTGTGGTGTGTAGTAATAACTGTAAGCAATGCATGATTCTGCAAGGTACAGAAGACACAAAAACATCCACGTGAATCGTCAACAATTCTGCCAAACGGGTCACTCGCTGCATATCTTTAAAAGTTCAGTTTGAATTGTCATGTAAATAATCGATGATTAATTGTTTGTTTGGTGAGAGGGGTGCCGGTGGCCTAGTGGTTAGTTTACAGCCCACCCCCCCCCCCCCCCCCCCACGATGTTCAGAGGGTGTTGTCCTGAAAGCGTACGGCCCAGGTTAGAATCCGACCTGTAGTTCCTTTCCCGCAAGTCATTCCCCACTCTCTCTCTCCCTCCTGTCCTGTTTCTCAAATTAAGATATAAAAAGCTCCAAAATAAATATAAAACAAAAAAAACAAAACAGGATGGTCCTTAAATTCTGAACCAGTTGGATAAGGTTTTTTTGTTGGGCCTTTATTTATTCAACGATGAGTTCACCTCCCCGTCGCACACACCATTACTAAACAGTTCCCAGTATGTTTTAGACGTGTGTCGTTGAGTTTGCATGAATGGCACACGCAGACAGAGGCTGATTGTTTTTAGCCGAGTATGTGACCTACAATGGCAGTTGCTCCAGAGTGCTGCACAGTCAGCTCTGTGGTAATCGAGATCATGTTTCAACAACTGCACGATCTTGATTTGAGATACTTTCATTCATGTACTTTTGTTGATTTATAACCGTCTGATATCTCTCTAGTTCCAGTCAGAGGGCTGTAATGTAACTTTTTACATCAGGTACAACTTAAACATATTTAAGGTGCTTACACATTTACAGCTTTAGTTACCGATCGAGTCGGTGCCTTGCTCAAGGGAACCTCGCCAGTGCTCAGAAGGTTTTTATTTTTATTTTTTGTTATGTCTGCTCAATGCTGCTCCATGTCTGTCCTGCATGATATACATTTTTTTTTTATTAACCAATTGCTGCTTTATATGTATCCTGCATGGTTTATGTATTTTCTCCTGTGGCTGCTCACCTGTCTGCTTAATTACTGTCATTATATTTCTATTTTTGTAGCTTTTAGCGATGTTTGAATTTTTTTTTTTTGTAGGGAGCCTTTTATAAAATCTGGCCAGCGACAACAGAGGAAAATTTGCCTTTTGGCATATTTACAGAAATGTTTATCAATATGCAATGTCCCTGTAAAATAATAAAAATAATAAAAATAAATAAATAAAAAATAGGTGAACTGGCACCTCTCCAGCTACCAGACCAGTTTCCAGATTTGGTCTGCACCAGGACCAGGTCCCTACAGACTGAGCTACTGCTGCCCCTCGAGTGAAATAAGAAGTGGATGAAAATAAATGTGATCTACTGGTCAATCTTTATTTGTATAGTGCAAATTTATAACAAATGTTATCTCCAGACGCTTTAAAAAAAAGAGCGGCTAAAAGACCTTACTCTTTGTTATTTTATCTACAGAGACCCAACATGAATCCATCACGAGCACAAAGCAACATTTAAAGTTACAGTGGCAAGAAAAAAACGTCCTTTAAGAGGCTGAAACCTCGAACAGAACCGGACTCATGAGGAACAGACATCTGATGAAACTGTGCTGGGTTTGGAAAGTGAGACAGACGGAGAGGCAGGAAGAGGAACAAGAACAGAGACACACAGAGCAACAACAAACACAAAGACAAAGATTTAAAGCTACAATATAAATCATAATGGTAAAAGTTTGTGTAGTAAGTATGACAATAGACTGATCAGTCTAATATTAAGAGGAACTGTAATGATGATGAAACGGGGAGGACTCATTGTGTTAATTATTGATGTTGAGCAGATAATAGATTCATTATAATATTAATATTAATAATAATAGATGTAAGGCTGTTATTAATAGTGTTAGTAAAATCCGTGTTATTTACTTCTTGAGTTTATTTTCCATCTGTTTCATAATTACATATTTATTATCATGTTTATCTCAGCATTTTTGCACTACTAACCACTGCACTTATTTATCCTTGTTCATTAGTGTTTTTGCTTATAATATGTTTATATTTAATGTTATAACTTTGTACACTGAGAGCACAGTTACTGAAGATAAATTCCTCGTGTGTGTAAGCATGCATGGCCAATAAAGCTGATTCTTTTTGGAGATTATTGCAGGACTTTTTATTAGGGGGATTTTTGGGTGCTGTGTTTTTTTTTTTTATCCTGTTACTTTAGTAAATGCTCTGAAAGCTTTAGACACAACTGTAAGTCTTTTGTAAGGCTATTTAATGACGCCAAATGCAAAACAACATGTTGCATGTATATCTAGTTGTGTGCTTTTTAACTGAAATGTGTCAAAAAACTCCAATGAATCGTCCCTGAGAGTCCAGTAGTAGTTCTTCTCTCTAAACAGAGCCGGACTGTTATCATGAAACATATGTTGCGTTTAGGAGGGCTCGTAATCGAGGCAATCTACTCTACCTTCTCCTGAGTTATTGTTTCTCTCTGTCTGCTTCTCATTAATAATTCATATCTTGAGCTGCTGTGGAGGGCGGATCTCCCAGCTGCTGCCTGGTTGCCCACCGGGACAGTTCACACTTGTATCATAGGTGACATTAAGAGTTAGAGAAACTCACCTGAATTTGTTGGTAGTCTTTCTCCAAGTTCTCCCATTCGCGTAAACATTCAGTCAAACCCGTCGGAGAGAACAACATTGTCTACAGTAACATAAGGAAGCCTCCTGAAGTTGGGTAATATTCACACTCTGCTGTGCAAGAGTTGTACGGACGGCTGTCTGTCGGTGTCAAAAATGAATTCGTCGAACAAGAGCTACTTCCGGTCTGAGCCTTCATAATAAAAGCTTTACATAGCAAGGAGATTTGGTGGAAGAATTCAGACCCTCAAGTAGATTTTTTTCTTTATTTTTATCACACATTGAAACTCTGAAAAATACCTGTATTTTTTAACTTTAAGTGTAAAGGTATTGCCAGCTACAGTTTAAGTTAAAGTAGCCTACTCAGAGTTTTTTTTACATTCAAATTGCAGCTGTATTTATGTGGTTTACTGCTGTGGTTGTTTAAGGCTGAGCTATTACTGTAAGGGGCTGAAATGTATTGGAAAATAAACATACCAGAGCAATTTTAACAGAAATGATTCACAATAAACAGCAATGGTTATTTTTTGATATTTTAGAAGGACTAACGCAAGGCGTAAAATGTACAACTGAGGCAAAGAAGTTCCTCCGATTTTTATTTTTACAGCAAGCAAAACAGCCCACCTGCCCACATATCTCCACCTGCCTTCATCTTGTAAGACTGTAACATTCAGAAACAATACAAGAGGACATTAAGGGAGATAAACACGCATCAATGAACACTAAAAACAAACAAAGAGAAAAAACAAGAAAGCAAACACAAAAAACAAACAAAAAAACATAGACATCATCAAAACGGATGAGATAAAAGTCAACAACGCTTAAGTCTTATCACAGGTAGCTGTAGTATTTACCACACTTTAAATTTTAACGAAACACAAAAAAAACTATCAGCCACAGTATCTTTGCAGCACTGTATTACTTCCTTATCTTCCAATTTTGTCATACCTTTTTATATACAAAACTGTAGCTTCTACTTTATTTTTTTTAAATATTCTACTTGGCTATACTGCATTTTTATAATATTTTTAATTGGCCTAATTCTGCAGTCCAACTTTAATTTACGGAGATGGATCTTCTTCCATGAAATGCTCTTGGTCTATATTGTCCCTGTCAGGTGTGAACCACAGATCTCCTCCTGCAGATGTAATGCTGTTTTTAAAGCTAATTAGGGTTGAATACATAAAATAAAATCTTCTATAATGCAGTCTAATAATCTATATATATAAAAAAGATTTTCACTTATGTGCTTTTATTTTTTTAAGGTTAAAAAAAGATCACAAAACGTTGCGTCATTTCCGGTGTGTGTCACATGCGCTGAGCGTGCTGGCAGGTCCAATCAGAAGTCCCGTTGAGTTTTTTGGGTTCCTCTTATCAGCCAATCAACCGCAGCACCTTTAAACCAGCACTTTGTGTGACTTTGTGTGCTCTGAGTTTAACCCTGCAGGGAATTCCTTCTCATAAATCACTCGACTTCTGGTTTAAAACCGCAGACTGTACATGTTAAAACACGAACTTTGAGCCTACTTTCAGAACATATAAAACAAAAACGTAAAAAGTTTATTGATTTAGCTCGTTTGGTGGATCTGGTGCCAGGAAAAATGAATGCTTGACAAGTTGGCATTTTGCCTGTATTTTTAGAAGTGGTGTTATGTAACAGGACAAACTGTCTTCTTCAACATTGTTAGAAACTCTGGCATGGTATGGACTCAAAATACAATGATACTGAAGTGAGGAGGGGGGAAACACATCTCAATATATATATTTAAAACAGAAAAACAAATAAGCAGAGTGAGAATCAAAGTGAAGTAAATTAAAACACATGAAAAGTCCCTTGGTGACACTTTACTCTTTATTCTTCTTGTTTCCTCTCATTTAGTTGCAATGTCGAAATTCTTGAAGACATATTTCAGAGGGGAAAATCTAAAAAGCTTTCTTAATGTAACATGGCTGACACCTGTTTCGGAAGGTGTCCATAAAATGTCAACACCTCAAATAACAAAAATCGCATCAAATAATACAAATAATCTGAAAAGCTATTGATGTTATTCTTTTCCTCCTGTCAGCTCCTGTGTGTCCCACCGGAGTTAAAGCTTTTTGTTTGCACTTCCTGACCTTGTTTCCTCCTTTCTAGATTCTTGCTTGTGTTGTTTTTTCTCTCTGATTTGCGTCGCTTTGGATAAAAGCATCTACTAAATGAATTGCAGAATTGTAGAAATACAAAATGCAATACAGATGAATAAATAAATAATTAAATTGGCTATTTACGGATTATGCCACTGCTCACTGAGGTTGTCAAAATTGTCTTGATACTTTTCAATGCCACATGTTTTAAAATGATACAATTTCTGTTCTTGTAATGATAATGCCAAAGCTAAAAAAAAGGCAAACTACTGCACAACATCCCAAAAATCAGTTGACAACATTTACGTATTTGTGCAATTCAGACCGTGTGCAGGTGCAATTTTTAAATACTGAAAACAAGAAATTAACTAAAATTGGGTGCATAGAACATAGAAATATGTATCGATCGGCTATCAATTGATTATGACTATCATAGCAGAGTTAGTTCTATTATGACAACCCCACTGCTTACTTGAGTGAGTGCAGAGTAACACAATCAGCAGTCTTTATTGCTGAAAGTGAATAGAGTCACACTGTTGTCAAAGCTGTAGCTTCCTTTGTTAAAAACAAGGTTCAGAGGCGTCAGTCACTTTTGTTCCCGCGGTGTGAAGCTCCCAGTCAGACAGCTGCTGTAGAAACCCCGTGTTGGGCCTCATGGTGGGTTTACATTTGCACATGTACCTCCAGGCCTCCTGTAAAAAGTCAAATTAAACGAATTGTGAACTTTTGAATTTAGTATTTCACGTCTTATTTGCACATTTTCTTTAAATTATCAATATTAAGCTCACACAAGTACATAACCAGATAGTTCGAGATTTGAGGAGACACATCGGGGAGGATTGATATCATAGCTTATTTGTGGTTAGATCTAGTTTGGGATGTAGCACATGTTGTCATTTTTGCACCTCGATTGCATGTATGTGGCTTAAAAAATATTTAAAAAAATAAAGTTCCAGTACGTCTCTCAAGATAAAACATTTTTACCCGATATTTGTTACAGCCTTAAGATCATATTTGAACTAGTAGAGCCACGATGTGTATAGCACAAACTGCAACCAAGCTGAATTGACCCCATACACTGTATAAAACATGGACGTAGGCTCGGTGACTTCACCGAATGGTCTCTGAAGTGGCATTTTGAACCCCGACGATGGTGGTCGCCATATTGGAATTGTTGTCTAAAACTTACTATCTGTCAACCTAGCAACAGGCAAAGAGAAAGATAAGGCTTGCTCGAAGTCCCCCAGCCAACAGTTACACTCTTTCCTGGGAGACAACTTAGCCTGATCCTACTTCTGCAAATGTATGCAGAACTTTTAGCCTTAATGTAAACAAGACAGGTGAGTTACAAAAAAACATCCCACTTGTACAGGGTGAACCATGAAGACATGATCTATTCACACCAAATTTGTTTTTTATACCTCGCTGTGAACATGTTAATTTCTGATGTCATCATGGGCATTTTAATATGGGACTTCTGGGGTTCTTGCAGTTAGCCTCAATGGGACACATTTTGCATTTCCACATTGTCTTCATTTTTCAACACTTGAGGTCACTGCTTGAATGAACCCTACTTGCCTGTAGTGTGTATTTGTGGTGGTGCATGAGAAAGGCGATGGTTACAGCACTGCAGCGGCTTCTGCCATGCTCTGAAACGATCAGGACAGGCAAGCCAATGTTGATGTTCGAATCTGAAAACACAAGAGAAAATGCTTTTTCAATGAACAAAATCCTCTGCATTATGACGCTTAGTAACAAAATAAGAGTGAAATTCAGAGATATTTCTGTTTGTATTTTTCTGAATGCCTCGTTTAATTCTCATCAATTGTAAAACTAAGGCGCACCCAAAACACTGACTTTCTCTTTTATTCGTTAAGTATGGTCATGACTTACCGATGAAACTACAAATCCTTTCAAAACTTGAATACAAATCAAACGCCACTGAGTCGACAGCAGGGACGTTTAGGATGGTCTGGTTCCGCTTTATGGATGTAGATCTAAAAGAGTTAAAATCAACTTATGAACAGAGTCCACCAACAGGGGGTTTGATTTCCTGAAATTCCTCTGTTGATGTTACAAAAGAATCAGTCCTGCCTTACTCCACACTCTCTGAGAAACTGACGACAGCGCTGATCTTCAGGTTTTTTAGGATACTGGAGTCCAAGCTTTGATTCTGGTCGCCCATATACAGCAGTCCTGCTATTATCTCCACTGGATAAGCCTTCAGGTTTTCCAGCTCCTGAGGTAGTCCAGAAACGTCATTGTCATCAGCATTCATTTGACTCAACTCACAACTCAGAACAAGGATGTCATATGGACCAGAATGTATAAAATCTCTGGATAACTGCACGTCACTGGGGCTGTGATATTTTAATAAATACAAAACCTAGAAAAGAGGTATCAGCTTTGATGATGTAACACTAAATCGAAATGTCAACGACAGCAGAATGTTAACTATTGCATGTTCAAAATGTGTGTTAAAGACTGTTAAAATTATCACTTTTAACATAAATGTATCATTCATGAACATCTCCACAATCTGCAAACCAATAGAGGAGCTCTGCTATAAATAGACCAATTTCCTATTTGAAATTTGCAATCTTAACTGTGCAGGTAATGATTGAATGCCGTTCTAATAGTATTAAAAAGGGTTTAGTGTACACAAGATGTGGCATGTGGGCGTAGATTGGCGATGTGGTTATTCAACATCAGAAACAGAATTAGCTTGATTGGAAAAGTCTGTTTACACTAATAAAAGTAATTTGACCCAATGTTGGACACAGCGCCAGGAACACTTTCAGGACGCTAGAAAGAGATAGACACACAGCTAATTTAAAGAATATCAAGGCTGAATCAAGAGTGTTGACAGAAAGATAGAACTATGATGAAAAAATACAATGTAAATCAAAAACAGTTAACATTACAATAGTATAAAGTCTCAGCTGGACATCAGCCCAAAAGAGGAGAACGTGTAACGGTATGACTGAGGCTCTGTTAGGACATATATCTCCTGGATGTTTCATCTTCATAGACGTATTATTGAGAGCAGGTCAGGTGTGTTCGTCTTACCGAGATGGTGTAGAGGATTTTCTCCGTCCTTAGAAAAGTGTACAGAGCTGAGAACGTCTCAAAGCCTCCTCTTAAGATCTTGACTGGATAGAGGCTTGCTTGAGCAAAGGCCCGTGCACAGTCAACTGCCCTGCCTGCAAAGCAAACACAGAAACACTCTGGTGAACTTCCTTCATTGGTTAAAATGCATGTTTAAAGCATTGCATGTTGAAAACTATCACGGTGTAATGCAGAGGAAGATAGAGATGCTCAGAGAGGTTTCTTTCTCTATACCACTTCTGTTTTTGCAGCATTTTGAAATGTATATTTTGTACCAGTCAACATTTTGCAACATTTCCTGTGCATCACTTTCACTGATTACCTTGCTCCTCTAAACAGCTTGTGTTGCCGTCATAGACTACTACATGCTGCATACTGTCCACCTCCACAGCCACTGGCAGAAGAAATGTATCTGAATCCTGTAAAGAGTATCAAAGATTTCATTATTGAAACTTTTTGTCGGATTCTTTACATCGCATCAGAAATTGTAAATACAATCTCTCCTCGTCTTGATACTTTTATTCAGAGTGTATGACACACGTAATCTAGCTTCAAAATGTAAAACGGTTAAAGCCAATTTCCGAATATATCTGGAATAGATTTATTGTGTATACCGCTACATCATTAATGCTGCATCTTGTGAAACTTTACAAATTTTAACTCCAAAACGCTGCTGTTTTTGTTTCTTCATTTATTTCCCCTTGCTTCTGAAATGAACAATTGCTCCATTTTCTAGTTGTCTTTTTGGTTCTAATGTACCTACAACTGAACCGAAAAGTATTTTATTGATTCTTACATATCTATAACAAAACTGTCGAACCAGTAATATCCGTACCACTTTGGCATTTCGAGCTGTTGGGATGTGGCTTGTTTGGTAATCTGGTGCTTCACGAGCATCTAGAAAAAACAGACACAAATATAACAAAGTTCATTTGAATTATAAAGAAGATCAAATCAAACCTTTAGGAAGTGGTCACATAAACAACCCAACCTAATAATTAGTATTACTGAGCTGAATCAAATCTCTTACCAATCAAACAGAGGTAGTTGATCTCTGCCAGCCTTGAAACACAACAGTTGCGTTGGTTGAGAAGATTGTAGAGCTCCAGAGGCTCACACATCATGATTTCAGCCATCACAGGAAGAAACAACAAACAGTTAACTAAAACCAAATATCAAGATCAGATTAACACTATTATTAACTGGACCTGTAGGAGAAAACATTGTATTTTTGCCTCTCTGAGTTCCAAAGAGCACATGTTGTTTGTATGGGTTCTGTTGCTCAGCAACTCAGCTCATTCTCTAATTGGTTGTTGGTTGGTGAGGATGCAGAGCCTTAAAGTGACAGGCATCCATTTCTGGAGCAAGATGAGTTTATTTATTTATTGATGAAGGAGTTTCAGGTATTAAAAGAGGATACAGCCAAAAGAAGAACAACATATATTTCAACATTATTATAAGTTTCATTCTCCAACAAATATGCAAACTGTCTACTGCTCTTTTTATTATGTTGTGAAGATTGTAACTGAAATGTACCTGTTTGATCTGCCTATAGCTCATATTGTAAAAGTTTATTATTAACCTCAAATTCCAATAATTTAAAAAAGATAGATACATTGATATTAGATATTCCAGCAGCAGGAAGCACCAAAGGATAGAACAGCACACAGACACAAAAAATAAAAACACAAGTTATATAAAAATATACTGTACACAGTAGCAACAATAGACATGTTTAAAAATATACAGATTTATATAAAAAAATAGTAACAGGGGCGCTGGTGGCGCAGTGGTAAGTGCACGTGCCCTGATTTCCATCTCTATCCACTGTCCTATCTCTCCATTAAAGCCCAAAAATAAATATTAAAAAAATAAAAATAAATAAATAGTAGCAGCAATAACAAGAAAAAAAACACTAATAAGTTCAGGTATTTCCTACCATGAGCAGCAAAACATGCAAAGTAAACTGGATGATGACATGTGTAATTAATACATACCAGGGAGGATAAGTGCATGAGTACTGTGGCTAACATTGGCAACTTTGTTGATTATGAGGTCAAAACATCTCCCTGTAAGATGCATATACAATTTCATGTCTTAATGTGGTGCACTGTTCATTTGAACAAAATGTGCTGCTGATAGGTTAACACGAGGCTTGCTGTCCAATGGAAATCAGTAAGTTTTGAAATCAGTGGATAGAACATCAGCACAGCCCCAAATGCTTAAAAAATAATAATTCAGATTCCTCTCTAAGTAAAGCATGCACTATTGAATAAACTACCACTTGTGGAAAAAACACATAAAATGTTTTTTTTTACATCATCAGAAATCCTAACATTTTGAATATATATTGAGGCAGCTGAACATTGTTTTAAGGCAGACTTGTAAAATCGTGAACCTAGCTATTAAACACTGAACAGACAGAAACTGTTTGGACACCCAAAATATGTATTTCACGATGCAGAAAGCCAGACTGTGATGTTCTTATTACCGGTCCAGTCAGACCCTCTGTACAAAACAGGGGACATTGTCATTTTATTGCAATGATACAAGCATATGTATGTTTCCGTTGATTCTTTTGAAAACTTTTGATTGTTTCTTTGTTTTCTTTAAATAGTCGGGATCAGACAGCCATAGGAACAGGCTCCTGGTATAGAGATCAGATTTAACATTTGCCCATTTTTAAATGATAAATTACACATTCATTCATTTTTTGTACACACATTGATGAATTATGAAGTCAGCAGGTGTCTCATTTATATAACTGAGTAGAATCCATACATGGCATGGGTCAGAGTTCGCTAACTGGTGTGTACATTTTACCTTCAGGTTTTTAGTAAAGATCACAAACTTTGCATGGGAGGTTGTGTACGCCAGTTTCACTCACTTCATTTTTAGTAGGATATTCGCATGAATAAATTATGACCTCACCAGGGGTACGGCAGTTTTAGGATTCATATAGATGGGTATGCACATGACGACGCTGTGGTCAGAGTCACTGCACTTCGAGAAAGTGAGTGGCAGAAAGCTCGTACTGGACGAGCAGTTAGCGGCTTTAAATCAGCTAATAAGTACCATGTAAAACTCAGGATACAAAATTTACTTTAACTAAAATATGTATTTATAAATAATAAATTATCACAAAAACAAGATGTAACAAATTAAGGAGTACTGGGCTAATGTAGGTTAGACTATTGGAGCTGGTGGAGAATTAATTAAACACACGACACAGAATGTTGATAACCGGTTTTGTATTTCAAAGTTCAATTTTTAACAAATAACAAAAAACACTTGAACTTAATCAAGGAAAATCCCACAATTTAAATAAAAGAAAATAGGCCTTCAATTAACAGATTCTTAAGGGCACCTTTTACCCTCCATACAACATATGCTAAATATTCCCAATTCTATTCGTATAAATCAATGCACCAAAACACATTACACGTACTGCAGTTATTTGTTATGTGTGTGCAGATGTCCAACGAATTCAAATGTTTATTTAGGTAGGGGAAATCCTACCACACCCTTTAACCAGACAGCCAGGTTTGAGGCCTGCCTTTTGAGGGAATCTTGAGTCTCTTGAAGTTGCTCCTTTAGCTCGCCTTCTTCTTTGCTCCGGCAATATGGTCTGACCTGTGTTCAGTCCTGACACATTACTCCTCAGCAGCAGCAGCAGCAGCAGCACAGCAGCTCCTCAAAGGCTTGAAGTCTCAGTACAGTTAAGTCCAGCTTTGTGTCCAGGGTTGAAAGCACAGTGTTTTTCTTTCAGAAGTTCTCCTTGACTGTTTTAGGAATGACTGTGTCCTGCTGCCTTCTGACTGAGACCTCGGGTGCGTTCGAATTGTCCCTCCTATCTCCTGTCACTATCCACTTTACCTTAACCCCGGAAACATTTAAGTGGCGGCCATGATAAGAGCCGTTTGAATTCTCTAAAAGTTAAGGAAAGGTGGGTCAGTGCTTCCTTTATAACTTCCTTTAGCATAGGATACACTGGACCATCCTTTACGAAAGGAGATGAGATATGCCGCCCCACAATTCCTTGCGGCCGCAACGCGCATCCGACCGTTCACGAACATTAACGATGATCGTAAAGTGACACAGATCATGTAAGGGATAAAAGATAAGAGACATTTTTATCCAGATAATGTTTTATTCAACATATTTCATTCACTTAAGAATGCTGTGCAGTTGTACATGTGTATGCTTAAAATATTATGTGTAGGTTATATCTTGCATTAATTTAACAATTAAATTCATACAATCATATTTATGTTGATGTTGATTTCTGAGTGGACAGGAAGGTGATGGTTTCACTTTTCTTACTTGTAGCCTAGTAGCCTATATTAATTTATTTCAATCCCAACCTTGTGGTAATTAGGATTATTTCACCGGTAAGAAGGCACAGGGGAAAGTTTTTTAGATGCGTTTTTTGTAGTCCATTTTCGGAACATTGTAGTTTTAACACGGCAGACCCACGTCATTAACCTCCGCTGGCCCGTCGCATTTAATTACGTCGCCTAGTGGAAAATGTGGTCGGATTGTCAGCGCAACGAGATAGCCTTTCCCTAAGTCCTTTATGAATTCTCCTAACATCTTTCCTTGACCTCATGACGTTTTCCCCGGGGTTAAGGTAAAGTGGATAGTGAAAGGAGATAGGAGGGACAATTCGAACGCACCCATAGATTGGTTTCAATCAGGTGATTCCCCACCACCTGGGGAATGGGGGTAGATGCCTGTTGGCTGCAGACTGCATCCAATTGGCTCAGGATTTGAATGACAGATGCTGTTGTCCAATGTCAGCAGTGTTACAACCATCTTTTCTGTTATTAGTCCTTGACGGTGTTCTATGTGAGCAAAATAGATCCTCAGCTGATGTAAACTTTTTGTGTTTTGTGTAAAGTTAAATGACGATTTTTGCGTCACTGGAAGCTGTTGCAGTTAGCGGGGTGAAACTACAATGCTAGTTCCTCATATTTTCGACCACTGAAGCTACAGACCAATCACAGATCAGTGGGTGGGAACTCACAAAGAACGCCGGGGTACATGTAGACTACATTCCTCTGTTGTGTGGTGGAAAAAGTCCAATGTGTCTTAGGAAACAGTAAGGATCTTTGACGACTGTAGATGTCCTAAATTCCTAAATTTAAACAGATTTTCGTCTGTTGTACTTCTGTTATCGTCCGGTCCCCTACTGAAGACAGCGGTATCTTCGAATGTTTTGTCACGCCGTCCCACTGAGGGGGCGTGGTCAGGACGACAAGTGACGTCAATGTGTACCCTCTATATTATATATATATATATAGTATATATACTATTGTGAGACCCCAGCTCTCCGTTACTAAGACATTAACCTGAAACAAATATCCCGAGCTCACTGGATCAAAACCCCATGGTGACTGATGATTTGAATGTTAATATTGTAAGCTCATTAGCTGACTAGCTAACCTACTCGCTCACAGAGGTGAGAGTGATGTATGAAACTGAACACATGCCGACATGCTTACTTGCATATTCCCACTTTTTTAATGACCAGATTTGGAGAACAAGGCATGAATTGTCTGCTATTTTTCTCTTTTGTCTGCTCTCGCCTCATGTTCCCTGTTTTTTTTTTTCTACAAACAGATATTAAGTCATGCTTATAATTCTTAAATTCTAAAAAGTCTCCGCTTGTGGATACATGTGATGTGAAGTTCACATGTATCCAAAAGCAAGCTGACCAGTCCAGCTTCAGAATGAAGTTGAGATCTACGTCCTCAATTTAACTTAATACTTTCCCTTTTACAACCTGTACACAGAAATACAAAAATAAATAAATATAGACAAAATGGAAATGAACACACAAAGAAATAAATACATATGCAAATATTGAAATAAAAAAATGAGTAAATGTAGAAATACAGAAAAGAAAAATTCAGTAGATTAAGTCAGATGAAGCAATGAGTGACTTAAGCTCTGTCTTCCAAAACAAAAGCAAGGACTTGAAATAAAGCCTTGATAGACTGAAGATGCAGTAATAAGAAATTAACCAGAGGTGAATTCATGGATTTATTTTTGAATTTATTTGAAGATTTTATTTATTGTTTATTACACATATCTTGTCATTGTTTAAAATTATATAAGTGCAAAGCAGGCTCTTAAGTATTATAGAAACAGCAGTAGCTCCTGACCCAGCCCAGGCTCTCGATGAAGACGAGGAAAAACTCCCAAAATGAAAATGGGAAGAAACCTCAGGAAAGGCATTTCAAAGAGAGATCCCCTCTCCACGGATGGCTGGGGGTGCTACAGGAAGGTGCTGCTGTTGTTGTTTTTGTTCATTTTGTTATTTTTAGTTTTCCTTCATCTTATGTTGTATTGTATGTTCCACATTTATGTTTTTTTTTTTCTCATTACGACCTGATAAGATAGTTGGGGTGTAATAATAACGTTAGTATCCCAACTTATTCACTTCTCAACTATTCTCAATGATTTATGATTAATTGGCCATCGCTTTTAAATTGTCATAATTATTATTTTTAAGTTAATGTTCCTTTTATCTTAAAAGCCTGCTGAACTGTATTGTTGCCATGATTTGGTCTGTTGTTGTATGTTGGTGTTGTTAGTTTTTGGATGTTTAGATGTCAGTGTTTCCCAGTGTCTCCTCCCTGTGTTTACCAGTTTTTTCCTTGTAGCTCCTTTTGTTAAAAAGTATGTTTTTTGTTTGCCCTCTGCCTTTTTGTTTAAAATGAATAGTTTGTTTTCTGCACATGGGTCCTCCTCTTTGTTTTTTGAAGAACCTTGACAATTGTTTTCTATTTTGTTACTTTTAAGTGATGCCAATTCAAATTATAGTTGAGAAGTTTAGAAAAAGGTCAATTTAAGCTATTAAGATTAAAACTAACTTCACCATTTGGACATTTTTAGATTAGCCAATTAGAATCCTATTGAAATTGCAATAGGGAAATTAAGTCCAAATGAATGATGAGTTGAGTATGTGTATATATATGTGTGTGTGTGTGTGTGTGTGTGTGTGAGATGGTTTATCTTAACCAAGGGTGAAGCTTCAGTTCCTCCAACGTTGGGCGCTCCTCTGGGGCCTTGGTCAAACACGTCCGTAGGAAATCCTGGCAATCTGTAGAGAAAGACGGAAAATAGAGATGAAGATGACAGCTTCACTGACAATCAAAATATGAACTATTAGGAGCAGATTTAGTGTTAAGTTCTTCTGACATGTTAGCATGAGTGTGCTTTACTTGCCTTCAGAAAGTCTTTTGCTGATTCTCAGCCTTTTTCCCAGGAACCTGTTGGTCTCGAACGCTGCCCTTTTGTGTAGACAGTCATACAGGACTACACCAAGCTGCCACACTGTAGTGGGGCCTGCCTTGTACGTGCAACGTTCATACCACTCTGGAGGCACGTGAGCAGAAGTTCCTACAAAATAAAAACAGAAACGTTAGGTTGAAGAAGAGGCAATACTTTGTTTGGAATATCAGAGTAACAGAAAGGTAATTCAAAGAAGAGCATGAGTAAAAGCTAGACATCTTACCATAGAAGACGCGAAAGAAGGATCCTTCTTTGACGAAGCAGCTCAGTCCAAAGTCGATGAGTCGAAGACGTGGAACATCAGATCCAGACTCGATGAGGATATTTTCCACCTTGATGTCACGGTGAAAGATCATCTTATCCTCCAGTTCTTTTGCTGCATCCACAAGCTGTGTCAGTATGATCTGTCAGAGAGAGAGAGAGACAAAGAAAGAGAGGGGTTAGGCATATATACATGATAGATGGAGTAATAAATGTGTCCACTTTTGCTCTTTGAAAAGTTGCTACAGAGGTCAGTGCAGGTTTTGAGTTTGTTCCACTGCAGGTTGAGTTCCCGCAGTGGAACAAAAACATTTGTTCAACAACAAGGATCTTCAAACTTACCTTTGCCTCCTCTTCCTGTAGGGCCCCTCCTTTGTCCGAGGTGTAATTTAAGAGATCTTTAGAGGGGACTGGTCTCTCCAGAACCAGTATCAGCTCCTCGTCAAGATCGTACCAGTCCAGTAGTGACACGCATGCTGACGTCCCCACTGATCCAGGTGTTCCAGACGCAAGCTTCTTCATTACCGCCACTTCAATTGAAACCTGGTTCCCGCTCTGGTCCTGAAATATCATTAAAAAAATGAAGGGTTAGGAAAGAGAAGCTCCATAGAGTCTTTGATAACCATAATACAGTCATAATGAATTCATTATGTGAGTGCAGTTATTAAAATCAAGGATGTTAAGAAGAATTCACTTACCGTGTGTTTGCAGAAAACGTTGTCCTTCGGGATGTGCTTGATTGCGACCTATAAGGCAAAAAAAAAGAGGAAAAAGTTGTTAGCACTTCCTGATCATATCTTATCTCGGTATTTAAGTGTGAATGTGTGTGTGTATTTAAGTGTGAATTTGTGTATGTTTGTGTGTAACACTTACTGGTAAATGATCTGCTTTGCGAAAGCCAGCAAACACAGATCCACAGCCTCCTGCGCCAAGCTTTTCCCCTTGCTTGTACTTGGTCTGGAATAAAGCTGACAAATCCTCTGTGCTTTCTGGTTTTGTCAAAGTCCTCTTCTTTTTGCTCGGCCCTTCTCCATCAGCATTGGACTTTCTTTTGTGGCCCTTCTTGCTAACATCATTGAAAGCTACATTACTGCTGCTGTCCGTGTCTGTGGAGGTGGATGCTGACTCCAGGTCTTCCTGGCTAACTTCAAATCCCTTCCTCTTCTTCGTCACTGTCTCTGAGGGTCCCTCTCCATATTCTAGGACTTTCCTCTTCAATACCTTCACCCTCAAATCCTCCTCCTTTTTGTTTTGGGACTCAGTATCAGAGTACTTTGTCCTCTTTCTGGGGGCCTTGGTGTCAGGACTGGCCTTCCTTTTAGTTGGCTTAGGTGAGCCAACCATTGCAGAAGCTGCAACCTGTTGATCTCTCCTTGGGGCTGGAGATTGAGGAGCCTTCATCTTCTGAGCCGAGTCGTTTTTCATGATGATGTATTGAATCGATTTAAAACGATAAACTTCAGATTAGCGAGTGAATGATAATTAAACACTTGTTAACTAATGGAGTTAGTCTATCTGGAGTGACTTTAAAGGTTTGGTGACCTGAACATGGAATGTTCCGAAGCGCCTTTGCTCCTTTGATGTATGACATCATCATGCTGTGTTCCAGAATTTGAAAGTTAGTTGTTATGAAGTTGCCATGGTAGCCAATTTCCTTCTTTGTTGGGTCTCTGGTAAGTCGTAGAGGCGAGAACCATTTTTATGTCTCAGAATTGTCTTTGATACAAATGAGACAATGGACAAATATCTCAGTTTGGTCTTAAATAGTGCCAGACATAATTGATTAATGGTTTGTCAGTTACCTGGAATACAACAGTATGGCTGTGTCCGAAATCACTCCCTATCCACTCGCCATTTTGTAGTGCTGTCCAAATTCTGAGTGAGCATGGTCATACCCTATATAGTCCACTCAATGGCCCACACTTATCAATCTGGTGTAGAAACCAGCGCAGATTTGGGTGTAGAAATCATCGTACGACAGAGTCCACGTGGGACCTATGAAACGTGCGTATCTGGCTGATCACGGCGTACGCAAGACCGGGTGTTGATAAGTGTGGCGGCTGGAAACGATCGTCATCTAAATACCACGCCCCTATTTATTCACGGTTTAGCCGTCCTTGCCCCCCGAGTTTACGGCATGGAGATACTTAATACGGCAAAGAAAAGAAACGAGATATGACCTGAGTGACACCATAACAGAGAAAAGTAAAGAGGAATAACATTGTGTTGTTTGGCAGCCTGAAATGTAGGATTAAAGAGCTTCAGAAGAAATGCATGAAATCTCAACAGCGTTGTTTTTAAATATAAAAAATATATAACATCTGTGATATGTAACATACATAATATAGGCTATAATATAATTTTTTTAAATACTTTTAGCTTAAAAAACCTGGTCAGACCAAACAATCACTACAATGTAGCCTAATGTTGCGGGTCTTAAAAGAAGCAGCTCCCGGAGCGGAGGACGCCAGCTGTACCCCACCTGAAATTATCCCAGATCGTGGAGCGAGTGGCTTCCTTCACTGGTTCAGCCTCAATATCAGGCACAAGTGGTACAGGCGAACCTGCATCTGTGTTGGATAATGTCGGCTGCACTGGCAGCTCGCCATTTATGAGACTTTAAAAGAGAAGCAAAACCTGAAACGTCCTGCATCACATGAATAAAGTGTTTGATCAAACGCTGTGCAATGTGCACTTCTCATCCGATTCGCCTACTTTCCAAACATAAGAATTTAACACTTACATAAAAGAAGGTCCTGACTCTGTCTTACAGCCCCCGAATTTCTTTATTTGTTATTATGTCACATGTAGTCTGGCCTATGTGTGTCTGCTGTGCGCAATTACGCATGTGGCACATCAGTGTATTTATTATTTTAATCTCCGGACATATCAATTAGTTATGATCTAATGTTAATGTTCTGTATTCCTAATTATTTAATATTTTAGAGGCTAAAAGTTGTGTTTACTATCCTCTGGAAGTTTGTCTGTCTTTTTAACGTAACTGTTTTTAGTTTTTCTGTTTTAATTTGTCTCAGTATTTTCTGCAGCGATATTCCTGTGCGTTGAATGTTTAACATGTATTTACTGAAAGCAGCCTCCCTAATCTTTAATCTTTAAAGTGAATCGATTAAACAAACAAAAATGAATCAAATAAAACACACAACTTAATAAATCACCTGACAGCTCGCGCTGCTCAACATCATTTAAAAAGCAATGTAGCCTACAGAGATCGTTTAAGGTGGAGCGTAATATAAAATACATTTGAGATATCTTATCTAACAGTAAATCTGTGATCCTTGATCTATCCGTCTTAACCAGTGGGCGCGCACTGTAGCTGTTCCCACTCAACGTTCTTGAAGCCAAAATACGCTGCTTAGGGGCGCTTCCATCTTGCGATTTTGATGTCATTTGGAGCCAGAGTCTGCGCAGTAGGTCTCGGGGGCAGGAGCCCTGGTAACACGCCCCGCCCATTTAGCGTACTGCCCTGATGACTTACGCAGCCCAGCTACGCCAAAAGCGCTCTGCTGGTCTACAAGTCTTATGAAGAAATGTGAAAGTAACAACCACCGTATTCAAAGTTTAATATTTAAACACAGTTTTAAAAAATCCCGCTATTTTTATCATTATTGAAAATACGTGGGCTGCTGGGTCCTCTGTTTTTGCCGAAATCGTTTTATATTTAAGCTAGGTTAGCACCACAGACCGTAGGCTACAGGTGGTAAGATATGTTGTATTTTGTTAGAGACTGATAGTTTGCAATGTGATAAAATACATTTTAGATATCTTATCTAACAGTAAATCTGTGAACCTCTATCTATCCGTCTTAACAAGCACTGTTATAGTATGATCTAATTATTCTCCGACAGACAGATTCGCTGCAGCGCAAGTCCACACTGAGTTGAAAACGTACGTACACGAACTGAGACCTGCCGTGGGATTTGAGCGTACCCTCCGCTCACGTCCAAATTGATAAGTGCCGAACTTTGCGTGGAAATGACCGTACACCCATTTTTCTGCTGTACGTACGTTTGATAAGTGAGGGCCAATGTATCCCACAATGCATTTTGAAAAGTAGTGTATGAGCGATGGTCACTATGCGAGCAATATATACCATCATGCATTGCAGTTCAAAAGATTTTTACGAGCGGAGAGTGGCGTTTGACTCGGCTGCTCTCAAACGGACGAGAGGAGCGACCAGCATGAACCCAGAAACTCAATAAAGTTCATATTCAGAGTGTTTTACTGAAATCTATGATCGGTTTTAATAAAGATTAAAAGATCGTCAACTTTAGTGATGTTAGTTTGTCCTAATGATGATGACAGACGAGGAACCAGAGTCCGTGAGCATAAATAATTTAGTTTTGGTCCGAAAATATGTCTCATTATGTAAAATTCAATATTAGACACACAAATAAATACATGTGCAAATACTGAAATAAATAAATGAGTAAATGTAGAAATACAGAAAAAAATAAATTTGGTAAATTAAGTCACACAAAGCAATGAGTGACTTCAGCTGTCTTCCAAAACAAAAGCAAGGACTTGAAATAAAGCCTTGATAGACTGAAGATGCAGTAATAAGAAATTAACCAGAGGTGAATTCATGGATTTATTTTTGAATTTATTTGAAGATTTTATTTATTGTTTATTACACATATCTTGTCATTGTTTAAAATTATATAAGTGCAAAGCAGGCTCTTAAGTATTATAGAAACAGCAGTAGCTCCTGACCCAGCCCAGGCTCTCGATGAAGACGAGGAAAAACTCCCAAAATTAAAATGGGAAGAAACCTCAGGAAAGGCATTTCAAAGAGAGATCCCCTCTCCACGGATGGCTGGGGGTGCTACAGGAAGGTGCTGCTGTTGTTGTTTTTGTTCATTTTGTTATTTTTAGTTTTCCTTCATCTTATGTTGTATTGTATGTTCCACATTTATGGTTTTTTTTTTCTCATTACGACCTGATAAGATAGTTGGGGTGTAATAATAACGTTAGTATCCCAACTTATTCACTTCTCAACTATTCTCAATGATTTATGATTAATTGGCCATCGCTTTTAAATTGTCATAATTATTATTTTTAAGTTAATGTTCCTTTTATCTTAAAAGCCTGCTGAACTGTATTGTTATCATGATTTGGTCTGTTGTTGTATGTTGGTGTTGTTAGTTGTTGGATGTTTGGATGTCAGTTTTTCCCAGTGTCTCCTCCCTGTGTTTACCAGCTTTTTCCTCGTAGCTCCTTTTGTTAAAAAGTATGTTTTTTGTTGGCCCTCTGCCTTTTTGTTTAAAATGAATAGTTTGTTTTCTGCACATGGGTCCTCCTCTTTGTTTTTTGAAGAACCTTGACAATTGTTTTCTATTTTGTTACTTTTAAGTGATGCCAATTCAAATTATAGTTGAGAAGTTTAGAAAAAGGTCAATTTAAGCTATTAAGATTAAAACTAACTTCACCATTTGGACATTTTTAGATTAGCCAATTAGAATCCTATTGAAATTGCAATAGGGAAATTAAGTCCAAATGAATGATGAGTTGAGTATGTGTATATATATGTGTGTGTGTGTGTGTGTGTGTGTGTGTGTGTGTGTGTGTGTGTGTGAGATGGTTTATCTTAACCAAGGGTGAAGCTTCAGTTCCTCCAACGTTGGGCGCTCCTCTGGGGCCTTGGTCAAACACGTCCGTAGGAAATCCTGGCAATCTGTAGAGAAAGACGGAAAATAGAGATGAAGATGACAGCTTCACTGACAATCAAAATATGAACTATTAGGAGCAGATTTAGTGTTAAGTTCTTCTGACATGTTAGCATGAGTGTGCTTTACTTGCCTTCAGAAAGTCTTTTGCTGATTCTCAGCCTTTTTCCCAGGAACCTGTTGGTCTCGAACGCTGCCCTTTTGTGTAGACAGTCATACAGGACTACACCAAGCTGCCACACTGTAGTGGGGCCTGCCTTGTACGTGCAACGTTCATACCACTCTGGAGGCACGTGAGCAGAAGTTCCTACAAAATAAAAACAGAAACGTTAGGTTGAAGAAGAGGCAATACTTTGTTTGGAATATCAGAGTAACAGAAAGGTAATTCAAAGAAGAGCATGAGTAAAAGCTAGACATCTTACCATAGAAGACGCGAAAGAAGGATCCTTCTTTGACGAAGCAGCTCAGTCCAAAGTCGATGAGTCGAACACGTGGAACATCAGATCCAGACTCGATGAGGATATTTTCCACCTTGATGTCACGGTGAAAGATCATCTTATCCTCCAGTTCTTTTGCTGCATCCACAAGCTGTGTCAGTATGATCTGTCAGAGAGAGAGAGAGAGAGACAAAGAAAGAGAGGGGTTAGGCATATATACATGATAGATGGAGTAATAAATGTGTCCTTATATTGAGGCAACCGAACAAAAGCAACACTTTTGCTATTTGCAAAGTTGCTACAGAGGTCAGTGCAGGTTTTGAGTTTGTTCCACTGCAGGTTGAGTTCCCGCAGTGGAACAAAAACATTTGTTCAACAACAAGGATCTTCAAACTTACCTTTGCCTCCTCTTCCTGTAGGGCCCCTCCTTTGTCCGAGGTGTAATTTAAGAGATCTTTAGAGGGGACTGGTCTCTCCAGAACCAGTATCAGCTCCTCGTCAAGATCGTACCAGTCCAGTAGTGACACGGATGCTGACATCCCCACTGATCCAGGTGTTCCAGACGCAAGCTTCTTCATTACCGCCACTTCAATTGAAACCTGGTTCCCGCTCTGGTCCTGAAATATCATTTAAAAAATGAAGGGTTAGGAAAGAGAAGCTCCATATAGTCTTTGATAACCATAATACAGTCATAATGAATTCATTATGTGAGTGCAGTTATTAAAATCAAGGATGTTAAGAAGAATTCACTTACCGTGTGTTTGCAGAAAACGTTGTCCTTCGGGATGTGCTTGATTGCGACCTATAAGGCAAAAAAAAAGAGGAAAAAGTTGTTAGCACTTCCTGATCATATCTTATCTCGGTATTTAAGTGTGAATGTGTGTGTGTATTTAAGTGTGAATTTGTGTATGTTTGTGTGTAACACTTACTGGTAAATGATCTGCTTTGCGAAAGCCAGCAAACACAGATCCACAGCCTCCTGCGCCAAGCTTTTCCCCTTGCTTGTACTTGGTCTGGAATAAAGCTGACAAATCCTCTGTGCTTTCTGGTTTTGTCAAAGTCCTCTTCTTTTTGCTCGGCCCTTCTCCGTCAGCATTGGACTTTCTTTTGTGGCCCTTCTTGCTAACATCATTGAAAGCTACATTACTGCTGCTGTTCGTGTCTGTGGAGGTGGATGCTGACTCCAGGTCTTCCTGGCTAACTTCAAATCCCTTCCTCTTCTTCGTCACTGTCTCTGAGGGTCCCTCTCTATATTCTAGGACTTTCCTCTTCAATAACTTCACCCTCAAATCCTCCTCCTTTTTGTTTTGGGACTCAGTATCAGAGTACTTTGTCCTCTTTCTGGGGGCCTTGGTGTCAGGACTGGCCTTCCTTTTAGTTGGCTTAGGTGAGCCATCCATTGCAGAAGCTGCAACCTGTTGATTTCTCCTTGGGGCTGGAGATTGAGGAGCCTTCATCTTCTGAGCCGAGTCGTTTTTCATGATGATGTATTGAATCAATTTAAAATGATAAACTTCAGATTAGCGAGTGAATGATAATTAAACACTTGTTAACTAATGGAGTTAGTCTATCTGGGGTGACTGTAAAGGTTTGGTGACCTGAACATGGAATGTTCCGAAGCGCCTTTGCTCCTTTGATGTATGACATCATCATGCTGTGTTCCATAATTTGAAAGTTAGTTGTTATGAAGTTGCCATGGTAGCCAATTTCCTTCTTTGTTGGGTCTCTGGTAAGTCGTAGAGGCGAGAACCATTTTTTATGTCTCAGAATTGTTTTTGATACAAATGAGACAATGGACAAATATCTCAGTTTGGTCTTAAATAGTGCCAGACATAATTGATTAATGGTTTGTCAGTTACCTGGAATACAACAGTATGGCTGTGTCTGAAATCACTCCCTATCCACTCGCCATTTTGTAGTGCTGTCCAAATTCTGAGTGAGCATGGTCATACCCTATATAGTCCACTCAATGGCCCTCACTTAACAATCTGGTGTAGAAACCAGTGCAGATTTGGGTGTAGAAATCATCGTACGACAGAGTCCACGCGGGACCTATTCGTGCGTATCTGGCTGATCACGGCGTACGCAAGACCGGGTGTTGATAAGTGTGGCGGCTGGAAATGATCGTCATCTAAATACTACACCCCTATTTATTCACGGTTTAGCCGTCCTCACCCCCAGAGTTTATGGCATGGAGATACTTAATACGGCAAAGAAAAGAAACGAGATATGACCTGAGTGACACCATAACAGAGAAAAGTAAAGAGGAATAACATTGTGTTGTTTGGCAGCCTGAAATGTAGGATTAAAGAGCTTCAGAAGAAATGCATGAAATCTCAACAGCGTTGTTTTTAAATATAAAAAATATATAACATCTGTGATATGTAACATACATAATATAGGCTATAATATAATTTTTTTAAATACTTTTAGCTTAAAAAACCTGGTCAGACCAAACAATCGCTACAATGTAGCCTAATGTTGCGGGTCTTAAAAGAAGCAGCTCCCGGAGCGGAGGACGCCAGCCGTACCCCACCTGAAATTATCCCAGATCATGGAGCGAGTGGCTTCCTTCATCGGTTCAGCCTCAATATCAGGCACAAGTGGTACAGGCGAATCTGCATCATAACGTCGCCTGCACTGGCAGCTCGCCATTTATGAGACTTTAAAAGAGAAGAGAAACCTGAAACGTCCTGCATCACATGAATAAAGTGTTTGATCAAACGCTGTGCAATGTGCACTTCTCATCCGATTCGCCTACTTTCCAAACATAAGAATTTAACACTTACATAAAAGAAGGTCCTGACTCCGTCTTACAGCCCCCGAATTTCTTTATTCGTTATTATGTCACATGTAGTCTGGCCTATGTGTGCGTCTGCTGTGCGCAATTACGCATGTGGCACATCAGTGTATTTATTATTTTAATCTCCGGACATATCAATTAGTTATGATCTAATGTTAATGTTCTGTATTCCTAAATATTTCATATTTCAGAGGCTAAAAGTTGTGTTTACTATCCTCTGGAAGTTTGTCTGTCTTTTTAAAGTAACTGTTTTTAGTTTTTCTGTTTTAATTTGTCTCAGTATTTTCTGCAGCGATATTCCTGTGCGCTGAATGTTTAACATGTATTTACTGAAAGCAGCCTCTCTAATCTTTAATCTTTAAAGTAAATTGATTAAACAAACAAAAATTAATCAAATAAAACACACAACTTAACAAATCACCTGACAGCTTGCGCTGCTCAACATCATTTAAAAAGCAATGTAGCCTACAGAGTCATTTGAGGTGGAGCGTAATATAAAATACATTTTCGGTATCTTATCTAACAGTAAATCTGTGAACCTCTTATCTATCCGTCTTAACAAGCACTGTTATAGTATGATCTAATTATTCTCCGACACAGACAGATTCGCTGCAGCGCAAGTCCACACTGAGTTGAAAACGTACGTACACGAACTGAGACCTGCCGTGGGATTTGAGCGTACCCTCCGCTCACGTCCAAATTGATGAGTGCCAAACTTTGCGTGGAAATGACCGTACACCCATTTTTCTGCCGTACGTATGTTTGATAAGTGAGGG
The DNA here is from genome assembly GCF_963584025.1 of Labrus mixtus. NCBI lineage: Eukaryota > Metazoa > Chordata > Actinopteri > Labriformes > Labridae > Labrus > Labrus mixtus. Next base: position 5,278,267 of record NC_083625.1, read on the forward strand.
CCAATGTATCCCACAATGCATTTTGAAAAGTAGTGTATGAGCGATGGTCACTATGCGAGCAATATATACCATCATGCATTGCGGTTCAAAAGATTTTTACGAGCGGAGAGTGGTGTTTGACTCGGCTGCTCTCAAACGGACGAGAGGAGCGACCAGCATGAACACAGAAACTCAATAAAGTTCATATTCAGAGCGTTTTACTGAAATCTATGATCGGTTTTAATAAAGATTAAAAGATCGTCAACTTTAGTGATGTTAGTTTGTCCTAATGATGATGACAGACGAGGAACCAGAGTCCGTGAGCATAAATAATTTAGTTTTGGTCCGAAAATATGTCTCATTATGTAAAATTCAATATTAGACACACAAATAAATACATGTGCAAATACTGAAATAAATAAATGAGTAAATGTAGAAATACAGAAAAAAATAAATTTGGTAAATTAAGTCACACAAAGCAATGAGTGACTTCAGCTGTCTTCCAAAACAAAAGCAAGGACTTGAAATAAAGCCTTGATAGACTGAAGATGCAGTAATAAGAAATTAACCAGAGGTGAATTCATGGATTTATTTTTGAATTTATTTGAAGATTTTATTTATTGTTTATTACACATATCTTGTCATTGTTTAAAATTATATAAGTGCAAAGCAGGCTCTTAAGTATTATAGAAACAGCAGTAGCTCCTGACCCAGCCCAGGCTCTCGATGAAGACGAGGAAAAACTCCCAAAATGAAAATGGGAAGAAACCTCAGGAAAGGCATTTCAAAGAGAGATCCCCTCTCCACGGATGGCTGGGGGTGCTACAGGAAGGTGCTGCTGTTGTTGTTTTTGTTCATTTTGTTATTTTTAGTTTTCCTTCATCTTATGTTGTATTGTATGTTCCACATTTATGTTTTTTTTTTTCTCATTACGACCTGATAAGATAGTTGGGGTGTAATAATAACGTTAGTATCCCAACTTATTCACTTCTCAACTATTCTCAATGATTTATGATTAATTGGCCATCGCTTTTAAATTGTCATAATTATTATTTTTAAGTTAATGTTCCTTTTATCTTAAAAGCCTGCTGAACTGTATTGTTGTCATGATTTGGTCTGTTGTTGTATGTTGGTGTTGTTAGTTTTTGGATGTTTAGATGTCAGTGTTTCCCAGTGTCTCCTCCCTGTGTTTACCAGTTTTTTCCTTGTAGCTCCTTTTGTTAAAAAGTATGTTTTTTGTTTGCCCTCTGCCTTTTTGTTTAAAATGAATAGTTTGTTTTCTGCACATGGGTCCTCCTCTTTGTTTTTTGAAGAACCTTGACAATTGTTTTCTATTTTGTTACTTTTAAGTGATGCCAATTCAAATTATAGTTGAGAAGTTTAGAAAAAGGTCAATTTAAGCTATTAAGATTAAAACTAACTTCACCATTTGGACATTTTTAGATTAGCCAATTAGAATCCTATTGAAATTGCAATAGGGAAATTAAGTCCAAATGAATGATGAGTTGAGTATGTGTATATATATGTGTGTGTGTGTGTGTGTGTGTGTGTGTGTGTGTGTGTGTGAGATGGTTTATCTTAACCAAGGGTGAAGCTTCAGTTCCTCCAACGTTGGGCGCTCCTCTGGGGCCTTGGTCAAACACGTCCGTAGGAAATCCTGGCAATCTGTAGAGAAAGATGGAAAATAGAGATGAAGATGACAGCTTCACTGACAATCAAAATATGAACTATTAGGAGCAGATTTAGTGTTAAGTTCTTCTGACATGTTAGCATGAGTGTGCTTTACTTGCCTTCAGAAAGTCTTTTGCTGATTCTCAGCCTTTTTCCCAGGAACCTGTTGGTCTCGAACGCTGCCCTTTTGTGTAGACAGTCATACAGGACTACACCAAGCTGCCACACTGTAGTGGGGCCTGCCTTGTATGTGCAACGTTCATACCACTCTGGAGGCACGTGAGCAGAAGTTCCTACAAAATAAAAACAGAAACGTTAGGTTGAAGAAGAGGCAATACTTTGTTTGGAATATCAGAGTAACAGAAAGGTAATTCAAAGAAGAGCATGAGTAAAAGCTAGACATCTTACCATAGAAGACGCGAAAGAAGGATCCTTCTTTGACGAAGCAGCTCAGTCCAAAGTCGATGAGTCGAAGACGTGGAACATCAGATCCAGACTCGATGAGGATATTTTCCACCTTGATGTCACGGTGAAAGATCATCTTATCCTCCAGTTCTTTTGCTGCATCCACAAGCTGTGTCAGTATGATCTGTCAGAGAGAGAGAGAGAGACAAAGAAAGAGAGGGGTTAGGCATATATACATGATAGATGGAGTAATAAATGTGTCCACTTTTGCTCTTTGAAAAGTTGCTACAGAGGTCAGTGCAGGTTTTGAGTTTGTTCCACTGCAGGTTGAGTTCCCGCAGTGGAACAAAAACATTTGTTCAACAACAAGGATCTTCAAACTTACCTTTGCCTCCTCTTCCTGTAGGGCCCCTCCTTTGTCCGAGGTGTAATTTAAGAGATCTTTAGAGGGGACTGGTCTCTCCAGAACCAGTATCAGCTCCTCGTCAAGATCGTACCAGTCCAGTAGTGACACGCATGCTGACGTCCCCACTGATCCAGGTGTTCCAGACGCAAGCTTCTTCATTACCGCCACTTCAATTGAAACCTGGTTCCCGCTCTGGTCCTGAAATATCATTAAAAAAATGAAGGGTTAGGAAAGAGAAGCTCCATAGAGTCTTTGATAACCATAATACAGTCATAATGAATTCATTATGTGAGTGCAGTTATTAAAATCAAGGATGTTAAGAAGAATTCACTTACCGTGTGTTTGCAGAAAACGTTGTCCTTCGGGATGTGCTTGATTGCGACCTATAAGGCAAAAAAAAAGAGGAAAAAGTTGTTAGCACTTCCTGATCATATCTTATCTCGGTATTTAAGTGTGAATGTGTGTGTGTATTTAAGTGTGAATTTGTGTATGTTTGTGTGTAACACTTACTGGTAAATGATCTGCTTTACGAAAGCCAGCAAACACAGATCCACAGCCTCCTGCGCCAAGCTTTTCCCCTTGCTTGTACTTGGTCTGGAATAAAGCTGACAAATCCTCTGTGCTTTCTGGTTTTGTCAAAGTCCTCTTCTTTTTGCTCGGCCCTTCTCCGTCAGCATTGGACTTTCTTTTGTGGCCCTTCTTGCTAACATCATTGAAAGCTACATTACTGCTGCTGTCCGTGTCTGTGGAGGTGGATGCTGACTCCAGGTCTTCCTGGCTAACTTCAAATCCCTTCCTCTTCTTCGTCACTGTCTCTGAGGGTCCCTCTCCATATTCTAGGACTTTCCTCTTCAATACCTTCACCCTCAAATCCTCCTCCTTTTTGTTTTGGGACTCAGCATCAGAGTACTTTGTCCTCTTTCTGGGGGCCTTGGTGTCAGGACTGGCCTTCCTTTTAGTTGGCTTAGGTGAGCCATCCATCGCAGAAGGTGCAACCTGTTGATTTCTCCTTGGGGCTGGAGATTGAGGAGCCTTCATCTTCTGAGCCGAGTCGTTTTTCATGATGATGTATTGAATCAATTTAAAACGATAAACTTCAGATTAGCGAGTGAATGATAATTAAACACTTGTTAACTAATGGAGTTAGTCTATCTGGAGTGACTTTAAAGGTTTGGTGACCTGAACATGGAATGTTCTGAAGCGCCTTTGCTCCTTTGATGTCTGAATGTATGACATCATCATGCTGTGTTCCAGAATTTGAAAGTTAGTTGTTATGACGTTGCCATGGTAGCCAATTTCCTTCTTTGTTGGGTCTCTGGTAAGTCGTAGAGGCGAGAACCATTTTTATGTCTCAGAATTGTTTTTGATACAAATGAGACAATGGACAAATATCTCAGTTTGGTCTTAAATAGTGCCAGACATAATTGATTAATGGTTTGTCAGTTACCTGGAATACAACAGTATGGCTGTGTCTGAAATCACTCCCTATCCACTCCCCATTTTGTAGTGCTGTCCAAATTCTGAGTGAGCATGGTCATACCCTATATCAGGGATGGGCAACTTCACAGCAAGGGCCACATTCATTTCATTCTCAAATTGTCAAATTGTAGTATACAAAAACGATTACAGTCAATTATGTCTCAAATTTAACTCAACATATACCAGTGATCAAATATAATTATGGACATTTTTCATGGCAGATTTTGTCATGTTTTCTTCATGTTTCCAATTAATTGATATGTAAAAATTGACCTGAGGGCCACGTTGAGGGTTGATGGGGGCCGCATGTGGACCCCGGACCACCAGTTGCCCACCCCTGCCCTATATAGTCCACTCAATGTATCCCACTATGCATTTTGAAAAGTAGTGTATGAGCGATGGTGACTATGCAAGAAATATATACCATCATGCATTGCGGTTCAAAAGATTTTTACGAGCGGAGAGTGGCGTTTGACTCGACTGCTCTCAAACAGACAAGAGGAGCGACCAGCATGAATGCAGAAACTCAATAAAGTTCATATTCAGAGCGTTTTACTGAAATCTAAGTATTTATTATTTGTAAATATGTTTTTTTAATTTTGCTCAGTGAGTGCACTATATAGTCCACTGCATTAAACTCACTATATAGTGAGTAGGGAATGAGTGAGTGATTTCGGACACAGCCTATGACTTTAAAACAGCACTTTAGCTCCTCAACCAAATCCCTCCATTGATATGGTCAAGTGGTGTAACTTTTATTTTAATAGTTTTGGGGTTGTCCACTTAAAATTGTTAACTCGTGATTCACGCAAGAATACAAATCTGGACATTAACTCTTTCTCCGTGATTCATTTTATTTAATTGAAATGTCTTGGAATACTTTTTGAATGATTCATACTTAACTATAAATTAAAATCTTCCACTTGTGTTATATTATTTTTGTGTGTTTTATATACATATATATATATATATATATCCTGGCTGCAGATTTCCCTTTAAGACACAATGACAACTCATTTTTAAACTTATTGATTAATAACTTGTCACACTTATATAATAATTGTTGCAAAATTACCATAAAGATAACTCTACATGTACAAAAGGGACATCTAGACACACACACTTTTGTCCTGCTATATTGGCTTTCGAGAACAACATGTACTCAGTCCCAGCTGAGTCTGAATGACTGACTGTGTTCTCCGTCCTGCCCAGTTGCAAATCATGCTGGTTGTCTGGGAGGAAAACAAAGCTTGAGACCCAAGATGAAGGCAGAGACGGAGGCTCCTTTAAAAGCCAAACTATTTTCCAAGATTATTTTGCTTATTTTTGTCATTTTCTTCAATTCAGGTATGTAAAACCCTCTACTTTGACATTTTCTCGTATAAATAGATTGCATTGTTTTTCCAAACAGTGGTCTGATGTTTCACTGCTTGTTTATGCCATGCCCCTGAATGGCTTTGTAAAAGTTTAGTTGATAGTTTTTATATGCAAATAACGGCAAATAAACAAGTTATTTTTGCTTGATTTTTTTGTTTTTGTTTGGTCCAGTATTTTTGAAGAATATTTTTTAAATCTCAGATTTAAAAAAAATAGATTTTGGGAAAACCCTTTAGGAAGAAAAAAAACTCATGCAGCAACCTCTGTGATGAAAAAAGATAATTTTTTATAGAATATAATCTACAGTAGATCTGTGTCTGGACTTTGAAAATGCATACAAAGGGTCGGAAGAAAATGGGAACAACAATGCAAATATGATTTTGATTTAAAGATGCATACTTCATATAAATTTCAAAAAAAAAGTTCCAGGTTTTCATAATACCGTCTGTGTTTTGTAGTTCTATGCATATTATATTAAAATGTTCAATATTACCACCAATTATGCAGGGTTAAACTGGCAAAGCTCTGACTGGACATTACATCACAAAGGAGGTATTTGTTGTTGGGGTGTTGGACTGTGTGGGTGCTTTTACAGTCTTGTGGACGCCCTTTGTGAGTAATACAGTAATTGTGCCTACAGCCTGTACCAGAATCAGTGTTGTCAGATGTTTAGTTATTTCAGCTGTGTCTCATCATTGTCCTGCTCCGGTTGCGGATAGCAGCAGAGTCACTGAGCTGTTCTGTTTCTGCAAAGCAAGCATGGCATCTGGATTGCCCCCAGTGCTCTTTTCATGAACTGCCAAGAAGGAAATTTGAACAAACAATCCCAGCTTTTGTTGGCTCATGCTGGCCCATCCGAAGGACTGACAGCTGTAACCATGGTTATTTGAATGTACCATGCAAACTGGCTCATGTATAAACCAGTGATGGGGCGTGCTGTCTATACACTGGCCTTCACATGACTATCATGCATTTTCACAAAACACAAAAAAATGCCATGCACAGAAGTGAGGACTTTTTGCAGGAAGTGGTGTTTTCTTTTTGAGTCACGTGCAAAATGTGAAAGTTGGGCTGGTGGATCAGCTTATAGTAAAATGAGGATCAAATAGAGGTGGCTCTAAATACACAAACACTAATACTGCAGACTTTTGAATTCCCCAGTTTTTCTTCTTCAACTCTTTTATCAATTCTGCAGGTGGGGTGCTGGCAGTAAATATGACCATCCCCAACACTCTCATTAGAGGAACAGTAGGAGGGGAGGCCCTACTATCCGTCCGCTACAACAGTTTCAGTCTCGACCTGCCGGTCATCAAGTGGCAACTCAGAAGAGAAAAATCTGTCACTGTTGTCCAGTCCATTGGAACGGACATCATCGGGACCCTGAGGCCTGAGTATCGTGACCGCATCCTGGTGTTTGAGAACGGGACTCTGCTCCTCCACAACCTCCGACTCTTTGATGACGGAACATATGATGTGGAGATCTCCATCACAGACGATACCTTTACAGGAGAGGGCAGCATCACTCTCTCTGTGGATGGTAGGACTACAAGTGTTATTGTTTGATCTTAAAATGAATTAAAAGGTACTATCACATCGATGCATCTTTTGTGTGAACCAATTTCAATGACAACATGCTTCTCTGTATGACTAAGATGCAAGTCCAACTAAAACTGTGAAGTTTTAATAACATAATGTCTCACCACATATAGTGTACAGAAGCATATTGCTGCCATGCAAAAAAAGGAAAACACATCAGTATCATGTTATACAATGGTGTATACTGGTTTTACCAGTTGTTTTTCACCCTTTAATTGGATACTTTGACGCGATAGCAAGATGTTTTTGCATGCTAATGCCATTCAACATTGCAGGTAAATATATCACAGGTAGGTAGTCTCCACCAGAAGCTGAACTTTCTTGTTATATCTTGAAACATTTCACATTGTAACATGATAATAGTATTTTTGTAACAACAAAACATGTCTAATGACTACATGATAAGTTACTTTGTGAATGTGGAAATATATTGTTATAGATCAAAAACATTTTGTCAGAATGGGAAACTTCTCAGATTATTACTCGTTACACAACAATTAGTTCTGACCAAGCAATCTGCTTACCAACAGTCTAGTTTCAGTGAAATTGTGGAACTATAGTTGACTTGGTGGAAGAATAGCATATATATGCTAAAATAATTCTGTCGACTGTCTCCTATACTCAGAGGCTATATCTAGGCCCTACATCCACATGGAGAGTTCTTCAGTCCTGGAGCTCAGCCAAAACGTCATCCTCAACTGCTCCCATGACAATGGAACCAGGACGACATACAGGTGGTTCAAAGGGGGAAAGCCACTCTCCAATGTGACGAGATTCCTGTTATCACCTGATCAGAAGCTCTTGACCATCACACGGGTGTTGATGGCAGACGATGACATTTATAGCTGCGCAGTGGAGAATCCTGTTGGCAATATGACCAGCCTGCCTCTACGGCTTACTGTCTATAGTAAGTGATACTGTAATTCTTTGCTTCTTTGCAGAAGGGAAACACAAAAAGCCTATCCATGAAGAACCTCGACACAAGGAAGATAATAGCTTTAAGCACGAGACAATATATTTCACTTAATCAATTTAATATTATATTTATATTTTCAGATTCTATTAAGCATTGAAAGATATCTGAAAGTCAAAATCTCTATAAGTGTGATTTCATTGTAGCTTTGTGGTCAATCAGATTGCACATGCCCAGAAGAACAATGCTAATGTGCTAATGCTAGAAGGGTACAATGATTATATTTACTGTCTTAGTTTAGCATGTTGGTATGCATTTTTGGATTATCACAAATACAAAGCGACAGGTGGAACTGATTGAGATCTCATCGGTTGTAAATGAGTTGGCAGAATTCGATGATAACTTAAAAAAAGAAACATGGCTTTATGAAAATAGACTATTCTTTTGGCCATTTTTGCTTTTATTTGATAGTGAAAGATAAGAGGAACTATGGGGAGAGAGACTTGGGGATATCATGCGCCAATTGGCCCCATCTGAGTTGAACCAGCAGTCAGTGTATTGAGGACTGTAACATCTATATATGAGACATCTGCTCTGCCAACTGAGCTATGACAGCATCCCGGGCTATATGTGCCAGATTTCATAAATGTCCAAAGAATAGTAAAGTTTTTTTTACTCAGAGGATTACAAACATTACAATATTTAATGTCTTTACAAACAACTGCATGTGCATCAAGAAGAACATTTAGAATCTTTAGTGGCAGCTGTGGTTCAGTGGTAGAGTCTGTTATCTCTCAACCAGAAGGTAAGGGGTTCAATCCTCAGGTCCTGCAGTCACATGTCCCATGTGTCCTTGAGCAAGACACTTAGCCCTGAATTGCTCCCGCTGCTTTGTCAGCAGTGTCACTTTACATAACAACCTCTGCCATCAGTGTGTGAATGGGTAGGTGTGACCTGCAGTGTAAAAGCATGTTGAGTAGTCAGAAGACAAAAGTGATATACAAGCTTAAGTCTATTCACCATTTGACCTCAGCTGGTCAAATTTATGCTTTGGATCACCTTAGATATATGCAAAGAAAATGTTGATGAAAGTCTATAACAAAATATTTAGACAATTCAGCCTGGACAGGAGAAGTCGAATCAGAAACATACATCGCTGAAAGTAGTTGTACCCAAAAAATGTACAAAAAAAGATTCAAATGAATTAATTTATTCATTTACTAGTGAATTACTCTTAATTTTGTATATTCTACTAGGAAGAAGTTCCCTCTACATCATCCTGTCCACTGGCGGCATCTTTGTTCTCATCACCTTGGTAACAGTATGTGCCTGTTGGACACCATCCAAAAAGTAAGAGTTGCTAAGGCTTTAAAATGAAAACTAAACAACCTAATTACAATTTAAAACAGGCAGGTCCAGGGTGCAACAAAACACCTTATAACTATTCAATGATTACCTTTAACAGGACAAAACCTCCACCAAGAAAGCCTCTCCCTAGGCTCTATGATCACTGTCATCACTCACCAATCAAGCATGCAGGTGTAGTATAGTCATACTGAATTTACTTCTACATTGATTAAAGTTATTATACCAAGTGATCAGCTAATTTCTTATAATGTCAATGAATCCCTTTTGAGAAATGTGAATGACTGAATGTTTTATGTTTTGCTTCAGATGACCTACTTCCAAAAAATACAGAGCACAATGGAATAAATGCTGTAACTTCTCTCTACATCCTGCAGCAAAAGGTATCTCTCATCACAACCATGTTTTTTTTAAATACATTCTGTTATTCAGTTAAAGTGGAATAAAAATATCGGAAGCAATTTAAGCCTCTGTCATTATACATTTTTTTTAGTGTTCTGCTTTTAATACAGGGATATCTGGTATTGAATAAAAAACATGTTTTACTTAAAGATTACCTATTAGGCTGACCCCCCTTTTAAAATTCACCTTAGTGTTACAATTCTGGATGGCCAAATTAAATGTCAACAAAGTTTTAGATTATGGTAAACATATGTTGGAGTAATCCCGAGATGAGTCTGCAGAGAAAGCAAAATGACTTGTCCTGCTAAACACGCAATACTTCCCCAAAGTTAAAGTGAGACTTTCATGAGCTTTAGCGTCTACGTAGGCAAGTGTAGCAGTTTTCATTGGCTGTTCTACCATAGCAACCCTGCCCCGAGAAGGCTTCCAGAGAGTTGACCAATCAAAAGAAAATGGGCATGTGGGGAGGGGGGCCTTAAAGACACAGCAGCTTAAACGAACTGTTTCAGGCAGAGGCTGAAATGAGGGTTTTTACTGTCACCAGAATTATTGAAATAAAGCGTTAGTTTTTTGAGCTGCAAATCATGCAAGCTACTCAATGCTTTCATATACTGACAACATGAAAGATGAAAATAAGTATACTATGGAATCTTTAATGGCCGATACAGTTTGGGCCATGGCATCATTGAAGTGTGGGCGTGATCTTGCCGGAAGCTAAAGTGTCATGTAGATCTCAGTCCTGGAGGTTTTTCTAGTTACAGTATACTAGCTGTGTTTCAATAATACATTAATTAGCATTCAGTTCAAAACTACTCCTTCTCTTTATCAAAACCCCAATCCCTAAGGAGTTGATCCAAGGGATGGGGGCAAAATCAGCTAATTTTAACATTAAACTGACTTCATACTTGGGGGCTAGCAGGATAATGACTGCTTAAGTCCAGGTAAACAGATTTAGAAACTTGTGCAGTGAATGTGTAAAAGGCGCCTACGTATAGACGCACAAATTCTCCAGCCTAAATGACTGTCACTAATAGGCAACTAATGAGACTGACAAAAGTCATTGAGTGCTTAAATGAGGGGATATAGGAGTCTTTTACTCTACATACGTACATACTATTTAAATAAATTGGAACTATGTTTGCCTGTGTTATCGTTAGCAGGGAATGTATTTTTGCTGAAGTTGTACTGTTTTGCAGGACCCCTCCATGGATGACTCATCAAGCAACAGTATTGGATCACCTTCTGAACTTGATAACCCGCCTTGCTACACCAGTTCCCCCAGCTACAACAGTTGTCTTAACCAGCCAACCATATCCCCTACCCACTCCTCATACAAGTATATCTGAAATCCCAGATTCAAGTCTCCACATTACTGCAAATGAGAGATCAGGATGACATACTGCCCACTGCTCTTACTCTGGAAACATCTTTCTTTGTCTGCCCAGTTTTAGAAAAGATCCCAACCATTTTCCATGCATGGTTTTATAATAATGTCATTTCAGTCCACTGACATTTCATCAATGAAGTTAATTACGACATAAATGAAAAGCCAAATCTGAGTAATTGCATGGTGTTTTTCCAGAAGATGAGGGGTCAGTAAGATTCAAGTGTAAAACTGTAGTGTGTTTAAGACATGTTATTTCTGATGAACTTCTTTGTCCATTGACTTGTCCATTGACTTGTCTCCAAGTCATTACAGAACAAGACTGGGTTTGTTGGGTATGTTATATGTAGAAAGTCTAAAATAGAAAAAAACAACAACCACGGATAAATTACTTTTATAGTGTTGTGACAGTATGATATATTGATATTGTTGTGAATTAAATTCAGAAGAAACTTTTAAATATTTTGTGAGCAATTGTAAATAACAGATTTTTGTATGGATGACGTAATTGCATTTCAGTGAAGAAGCTATGTTGCAGGAGGAACAATTGTCTTTCAGGTTTTGTACAATTGTAATAAAATGTGAAATTTTAAGAATATCTTTTAGCCGTGTCTTAACCTAAATCTGTCTCTCATAATCTGTGTTTTTATTTGTTTAACCTGCTCTTACTGGCTGTCATTCATCCATCCTTGTTTCAGTGGATAAATGTTTACATATTATATATTGGGTTATATACATAAATGCACTAATGTTGTGAAAGAAAACATTTAAATTAAGCAAAACTTGATGCAGCAAATTAACCAATAACCCATGTGCTGACAGGAAAGGAGTTAAAGTTGTATGAATTAATAAATAACTCATATATTCATTTCTGCAGTTAAATACAAAAGTCCAATATTGTGAGAATTTGATCAATGCCAAACCGTCATCAAAGACGTGTAGTTCATAACTCAATTTGTTTGAAAGAATAGAAATATTGTCCTGGTCAGATTGTTTGGAATGCTCCATCTAAATAAGAGCTTAAGACACCTTGTGATGAATGTGTATGGGAAGATTTAAGCGGGGTTGGTTAGTTGGCATTATAGCTTGTTATAGTCGCTACCCTTCCCTGGTATACACTGTCTGCTCTCTTCGAGCTAAGTTAGTAGAGTTGAACTGTAGGATGGTAAAACAGTCTTCCTTAAGTTGCAGTTCTTTTTGTTGACAACCAATATTGTGAGCTTGGTTGGAGTGGATGGATGACAAATCGCCATCAAAGCCGTGCAATTCATGACTCAACTTGATGGGTGAATAAAAAAATTGTCCCTGTCAGATGGTTTGAATTCTTTCTGTTAATCTAACGGAAATGAGGGGCTTTTGTCATCATTGTGGGTATATTCCTTTGTCATTTCGATTTGAAACACATTGATATAGTTTTGCTTTCAGGTAGGGGTGATGGGGGAAATTATTTTGTAACCCCCATAAAATTGACATGTATAATTAATTGCTAGATGGCGCCATGAGAATGTGTAGCTCGTGTGATTTTTACTTCATGCTAGTAGGAAAGTGAAAGTAAACAGCCCGCCTGAACTGATTGAAGGAGACACACCAGGCGTTTTTGTGAACATTTTGCCTGAAGTTTTTATGTTTAAACAGAGTAGAACCTCTTATATTCCTGGACTGTAGACCAGAGCATTGTTTTTCTTTGGGACGTCGATGTTTTGTTTTTGATTTATTATTGAATCTCTGGTGAGTTAAGGTCTGAATAGTAGCATTTAAGCTAGCGATTAGCCACGTGCTAACCATAACTCTTGTTATACTTTGAGACCACAGTATTGTTTTAAGTCGTGTATTTGATTTTCGAATATTATAAACCAATCACAGATATTTATGTTAACATGTAGAAGTGGTTTTCTAAGTTTAATAAGTAAACTCATGTCTTTGAAAACATGAGTTTTGAAAATGACATTGCTAGTAGTCTTTGAAAATGACATTGCTAAACGCAATTTTGTGATTAACATGTATAAGAGAGTCTTGGGTTTTACTTCTAGCATTATTCACAGAATGTAAACCATCTAAACATAAGAAGTGCAATAATTTAAACTTGTGTAATTTTGTAAATTCACAAGTGAAAAGGTACAATGTATGTTTAAAACACATTTAATTAATAAAAGTAAATTGAGTTAAGTTACCTTCAAAGAGATCAAGATTAAGAACTATGGTCACATAGAGTGATAAAGGAATTATTGCACTGAGTAATGAGATATTTCCCCTGCGATTTGCATGTACATTTTTTTTCTACCCCTTGTTTCTTCTGAGTCTGAGACTATTCCTGAAGCAAGGTGATCCAGTGGCAAGCCAAAATCCATTCCATGATCAGGAAGAGAGTCCAGCTTATTAACAATTGTCCTGGAGTATCAAGAACATTACTTCTGTAAAATAAGCACGTTAAATCTCATTCATGCTAAACACTACTTGGGTAGAGCAAAACCTATAGTATAGCAAAAACACAAACTTAAACACAACACACCTGAACTTAATAGGAACAAAAAGAACTTTGATCTTTAAAAAATCCAAATTGTATATGGACTGACAAAAAAACGGAAACCAAAGGACGAAGAAAAACAAAGTCTTGTATAAGATTCTTTTTGTAATCCGTGGTTGCTGTATACTTTGCTCCTTGATCAAACCTGTATTTAGTAGGTAAATAGGTAATTTTGTTGAGGTGTGATACTAGGTCACAGCAAACTGTAAATTCATCAGTGTGCTAATACACAGTGGTATCCCTGTCAGATGGTTTGCTCCTTTGTAATTTGGTTCAACTCCGACTCGAAGGTTCGTTGGTGTCAAATATTGTGAGCCTGTTTTGATTGATTGGATTAGGAATGTCCCTGTCAGCTGCTTTGAATTCTTTCTATGGGAAATGATGGGATTTTGTCACCATTGTGTGTCTGTTCCTTTGTAATTTCCATTTGAAACAAATTGAGATGGTTTTGCTTTCAGGTAGGGGTGATGGGGGAAATGATTTGTTGTCATTTTTGTTTGTAAAAGTCGATGTACACCCCTGTAAATGGTAGCTGCATGTTCCTTTCGATAGATCAGATGGTAGAGCGGAGGACTGTAGGTTTGTAAATCAGATATCCTTGAGTTGCTGGTTCAACTCCAGCTCAAAAGATGTGCTTTTTGTTGATGTCAGATATTGTGAGCCTGGTTTGATTGGATGGATTAAAAATCATCATCAAAACTGTGCTTGTCTTGTATCAACTTGATGGGTGATATAAAAAAATGTCTTTGAAACAAATTGAGATAGTTTTGCTTTCAGGTAGGGATGATGGGGGAAATGATTTGTTGTCATTTTTGTTTGTAAAAGTCGATGTACACACCTGTAAATGACAGCTGAATGTTCCCTTAGATAGTTCATTTGGTATAGCAGAGGACTGTAGGGTTGTAAATCAGAAATCCTTAGGTTGCTGGTTCAACTCCGACTCGAAGGATGTGCTTTTCTTTGATGTAAAAAAGCCTGATTTGAGTGAATGGATTAGGAATGTCTCTGTCAGCTGCTTTGAAATCTTTCTATGGGAAATGATGGGATTATGTCACCATTGTGTGTCTGTTCCTTTGTAATTTCAAATTGAAACAAATTGAGAGAGTTTTGCTTTCAGGTAGGGATGATGGGGGAAATGATTTGTTGTCATTTTTGTTTGTAAAAGTCGATGTACACCCACATAAATGGTAGCCACTTCTTCGCTTCGATAGCTCCGTTGGTAGAGCGGAGGACTGTAGAGTTCTAAATCAGGAATCCTTAGGTCGCTGGTTCAACTCCGGCTCGAAGGATGTGCTTTTCCTTGATGTCAAAAAGCCTGGTTTGAGTGAATGGATTAGGAATGTCCCTGTCAGCTGCTTTGAAATCTTTCAGTGTATCCATGGGAAATTATGGGATTTTGTCACCATTGTGTGTCTGTTCCTTTGTAATTTTGAATTGAAACAAATTGAGATAGTTTTGCTTTCAGGTAGGGGTGATGGGGGAAATGATTTGTTGTCATTTTTGTTTGTAAAAGTCGATGTACACCCCTGTAAATGCTAACTGTACATTCCCTTCGATAGCTCAGTTGGTAGAGCGGAGGACTGTAGTGTTCTAAATCAGGAATCCTTAGGTCGCTGGTTCAACTCCGGCTCGAAGGATGTGCTTTTCGTTGATGTCAAATATAGGGAGCCTGGTTTGGTTGAATGGATTAGGAATGTCCCTGTCAGCTGCTTTGAATTCGTTCGATTTATCCATGGGAAATTATGGGATTTTGTCACCATTTTGTGTCTGTTCCTTTGTAATTTCGAATTAAAACAAATTGAGAGAGTTTTGCTTTCAGGTAGGGGTGATAGGGGAAATGATTTGTTGTCATTTTTGTTTGTAAAAGTCGATGTACACCCCAGTAAATGCTAGCTGCTTGTTCCCTTCGATAGCTCAGTTGGTAGAGCGGAGGACTGTAGGGTTGTAAATCAGAAATACTTAGGTTGCTGGTTCAACTCCGGCTTGAAGGATGTGCTTTTCGTTGATGTCAAAAAGCCTGGTTTGATTGAATGGATTAGGAATGTCCCTGTCAGCTGCTTTGAATTCTTTGTATGGGAAATTATGGGATTTTGTCACCATTGTGTGTCTGTTCCTATGTAATTTCGATTTGAAACAAATTGAGATAGTTTTGCTTTCAGGTAGGGGTGATGGGGGAAATGATTTGTTGTCATTTTTGTTTGTAAAAGTCGATGTACACCCCTGTAAATGCTAGCACCTTGTTCCCTTCGATAGCTCAGTTGGTAGAGCGGAGGACTGTAGGGTTGTAAATCAGAAATCCTTAGGTCGCTGGTTCAACTCCGGCTCGAAGGATGTGCTTTTCCTTGATGTCAAAAAGCCTGGTTTGAGTGAATGGATTAGGAATGTCCCTGTCAGCTGCTTTGAAATCTTTCAGTGTATCCATGGGAAATTATGGGATTTTGTCACCATTGTGTGTCTGTTCCTTTGTAATTTCGAATTAAAACAAATTGAGATAGTTTTGCTTTCAGGTAGGGTTAATGGGGGAAATGATTTGTTGTCATTTTTGTTTGTAAAAGTCGATGTACACCCCTGTAAATGCTAGCACCTTGTTCCCTTCGATAGCTCAGTTGGTAGAGCGGAGGACTGTAGGGTTGTAAATCAGAAATCCTTAGGTCGCTGGTTCAACTCCGGCTCGAAGGATGTGCTTTTCCTTGCTGTCAAAAAGCCTGGTTTGAGTGAATGGATTAGGAATGTCCCTGTCAGCTGCTTTGAAATCTTTCAGTGTATCCATGGGAAATTATGGGATTTTGTCACCATTGTGTGTCTGTTCCTTTGTAATTTCGAATTAAAACAAATTGAGATAGTTTTGCTTTCAGGTAGGGTTAATGGGGGAAATGATTTGTTGTCATTTTTGTTTGTAAAAGTCGATGTACACCCCTGTAAATGCTAACTGTATGTTCCCTTCGATAGCTCAGTTGGTAGAGCGGAGGACTGTAGAGTTCTAAATCAGGAATCCTTAGGTCGCTGGTTCAACTCCGGCTCGAAGGATGTGCTTTTCGTTGATGTCAAATATTGTGAGCCTGGTTTGGTTGAATGGATTAGGAATGTCCCTGTCAGCTGCTTTGAATTCGTTCGATTTATCCATGGGAAATCATGGGATTTTGTCACCATTGTGTGTCTGTTCCTTTGTAATTTCGAATTAAAACAAATTGGGAGAGTTTTGCTTTCAGGTAGGGGTGATAGGGGAAATGATTTGTCGTCAGAGGACTGTAGGGATGTAAATCAGAAATTCTTAGGTCGCTGGTTCAACTCCGACTCGAAGGATGTGCTTTTTGTTGATGTCAAAAAGCCTGGTTTGAGTGAATGGATTAGGAATGTCCCTGTCAGCTGCTTTGAAATCTTTCTATGGGAAATGATGGGATTATGTCACCATTGTGTGTCTGTTCCTTTGTAATTTCGAATTGAAACAAATTGAGATAGTTTTGCTTTCAGGTAGGGATGATGGGGGAAATGATTTGTTGTCATTTTTGTTTGTAAAAGTCGATGTACACCCGCATAAATGGTAGCTACTTCTTCGCTTCGATAGCTCCGTTGGTAGAGCGGAGGACTGTAGAGTTCTAAATCAGGAATCCTTAGGTCGCTGGTTCAACTCCGGCTCGAAGGATGTGCTTTTCCTTGATGTCAAAAAGCCTGGTTTGAATGAATGGATTAGGAATGTCCCTGTCAGCTGCTTTGAAATCTTTCAGTGTATCCATGGGAAATTATGGGATTTTGTCACCATTGTGTGTCTGTTCCTTTGTAATTTTGAATTGAAACAAATTGAGATAGTTTTGCTTTCAGGTAGGGGTGATGGGGGAAATGATTTGTTGTCATTTTTGTTTGTAAAAGTCGATGTACACCCGCATAAATGGTAGCTACTTCTTCGCTTCGATAGCTCCGTTGGTAGAGCGGAGGACTGTAGAGTTCTAAATCAGGAATCCTTAGGTCGCTGGTTCAACTCCGGCTCGAAGGATGTGCTTTTCCTTGATGTCAAAAAGCCTGGTTTGAGTGAATGGATTAGGAATGTCCCTGTCAGCTGCTTTGAAATCTTTCAGTGTATCCATGGGAAATTATGGGATTTTGTCACCATTGTGTGTCTGTTCCTTTGTAATTTTGAATTGAAACAAATTGAGATAGTTTTGCTTTCAGGTAGGGGTGATGGGGGAAATGATTTGTTGTCATTTTTGTTTGTAAAAGTCGATGTACACCCCTGTAAATGCTAACTGTACGTTCCCTTCGATAGCTCAGTTGGTAGAGCGGAGGACTGTAGTGTTCTAAATCAGGAATCCTTAGGTCGCTGGTTCAACTCCGGCTCGAAGGATGTGCTTTTCGTTGATGTCAAATATTGTGAGCCTGGTTTGGTTGAATGGATTAGGAATGTCCCTGTCAGCTGCTTTGAATTCGTTCGATTTATCCATGGGAAATCATGGGATTTTGTCACCATTGTGTGTCTGTTCCTTTGTAATTTCGAATTAAAACAAATTGGGAGAGTTTTGCTTTCAGGTAGGGGTGATAGGGGAAATGATTTGTCGTCAGAGGACTGTAGGGATGTAAATCAGAAATTCTTAGGTCGCTGGTTCAACTCCGACTCGAAGGATGTGCTTTTTGTTGATGTCAAAAAGCCTGGTTTGAGTGAATGGATTAGGAATGTCCCTGTCAGCTGCTTTGAAATCTTTCTATGGGAAATGATGGGATTATGTCACCATTGTGTGTCTGTTCCTTTGTAATTTCGAATTGAAACAAATTGAGATAGTTTTGCTTTCAGGTAGGGATGATGGGGGAAATGATTTGTTGTCATTTTTGTTTGTAAAAGTCGATGTACACCCGCATAAATGGTAGCTACTTCTTCGCTTCGATAGCTCCGTTGGTAGAGCGGAGGACTGTAGAGTTCTAAATCAGGAATCCTTAGGTCGCTGGTTCAACTCCGGCTCGAAGGATGTGCTTTTCCTTGATGTCAAAAAGCCTGGTTTGAATGAATGGATTAGGAATGTCCCTGTCAGCTGCTTTGAAATCTTTCAGTGTATCCATGGGAAATTATGGGATTTTGTCACCATTGTGTGTCTGTTCCTTTGTAATTTTGAATTGAAACAAATTGAGATAGTTTTGCTTTCAGGTAGGGGTGATGGGGGAAATGATTTGTTGTCATTTTTGTTTGTAAAAGTCGATGTACACCCGCATAAATGGTAGCTACTTCTTCGCTTCGATAGCTCCGTTGGTAGAGCGGAGGACTGTAGAGTTCTAAATCAGGAATCCTTAGGTCGCTGGTTCAACTCCGGCTCGAAGGATGTGCTTTTCCTTGATGTCAAAAAGCCTGGTTTGAGTGAATGGATTAGGAATGTCCCTGTCAGCTGCTTTGAAATCTTTCAGTGTATCCATGGGAAATTATGGGATTTTGTCACCATTGTGTGTCTGTTCCTTTGTAATTTTGAATTGAAACAAATTGAGATAGTTTTGCTTTCAGGTAGGGGTGATGGGGGAAATGATTTGTTGTCATTTTTGTTTGTAAAAGTCGATGTACACCCCTGTAAATGCTAACTGTACGTTCCCTTCGATAGCTCAGTTGGTAGAGCGGAGGACTGTAGAGTTCTAAATCAGGAATCCTTAGGTCGCTGGTTCAACTCCGGCTCGAAGGATGTGCTTTTCGTTGATGTCAAATATTGTGAGCCTGGTTTGGTTGAATGGATTAGGAATGTCCCTGTCAGCTGCTTTGAATTCGTTCGATTTATCCATGGGAAATCATGGGATTTTGTCACCATTTTGTGTCTGTTCCTTTGTAATTTCGAATTAAAACAAATTGAGAGAGTTTTGCTTTCAGGTAGGGGTGATAGGGGAAATGATTTGTTGTCATTTTTGTTTGTAAAAGTCGATGTACACCCCAGTAAATGCTAGCTGCTTGTTCCCTTCGATAGCTCAGTTGGTAGAGCGGAGGACTGTAGGGTTGTAAATCAGAAATCCTTAGGTCGCTGGTTCAACTCCGGCTCAAAGGATGTGCTTTTCGTTGATGTCAAATATTGTGAGCCTGGTTTGGTTGGATGGATTAGGAATGTCCCTGTCAGCTGCTTTGAATTCGTTCGATTTATCCATGGGAAATCATGGGATTTTGTCACCATTGTGTGTCTCTTCCTTTGTAATTTCGAATTAAAACAAATTGGGAGAGTTTTGCTTTCAGGTAGGGGTGATAGGGGAAATGATTTGTCGTCAGAGGACTGTAGGGATGTAAATCAGAAATTCTTAGGTCGCTGGTTCAACTCCGACTCAAAGGATGTGCTTTTTGTTGATGTCAAAAAGCCTGGTTTGAGTGAATGGATTAGGAATGTCCCCGTCAGCTGCTTTGAAATCTTTCAGTGTATCCATTGGAAATTATGGGATTTTGTCACCATTTTGTGTCTGTTCCTTTGTAATTTCGAATTGAAACAAATTGAGATAGTTTTGCTTTCAGGTAGGGGTGATGGGGGAAATGATTTGTTGTCATTTTTGTTTGCAAAAGTCGATGTACACCCCTGTAAATGCTAACTGTATGTTCCCTTCGATAGCTCCGTTGGTAGAGCGGAGGACTGTAGAGTTCTAAATCAGGAATCCTTAGGTCGCTGGTTCAACTCCGGCTCGAAGGATGTGCTTTTCCTTGATGTCAAAAAGCCTGGTTTGAGTGAATGGATTAGGAATGTCCCTGTCAGCTGCTTTGAAATCTTTCAGTGTATCCATGGGAAATTATGGGATTTTGTCACCATTGTGTGTCTGTTCCTTTGTAATTTTGAATTGAAACAAATTGAGATAGTTTTGCTTTCAGGTAGGGGTGATGGGGGAAATGATTTGTTGTCATTTTTGTTTGTAAAAGTCGATGTACACCCCTGTAAATGCTAACTGTCCGTTCCCTTCGATAGCTCAGTTGGTAGAGCGGAGGACTGTAGTGTTCTAAATCAGGAATCCTTAGGTCGCTGGTTCAACTCCGGCTCGAAGGATGTGCTTTTCGTTGATGTCAAATATAGGGAGTCTGGTTTGGTTGAATGGATTAGGAATGTCCCTGTCAGCTGCTTTGAATTCGTTCGATTTATCCATGGGAAATTATGGGATTTTGTCACCATTTTGTGTCTGTTCCTTTGTAATTTCGAATTAAAACAAATTGAGATAGTTTTGCTTTCAGGTAGGGTTAATGGGGGAAATGATTTGTTGTCATTTTTGTTTGTAAAAGTCGATGTACACCCCTGTAAATGCTAACTGTATGTTCCCTTCGATAGCTCAGTTGGTAGAGCGGAGGACTGTAGAGTTCTAAATCAGGAATCCTTAGGTCGCTGGTTCAACTCCGGCTCGAAGGATGTGCTTTTCGTTGATGTCAAATATTGTGAGCCTGGTTTGGTTGAATGGATTAGGAATGTCCCTGTCAGCTGCTTTGAATTCGTTCGATTTATCCATGGGAAATCTTGGGATTTTGTCACCATTGTGTGTCTGTTCCTTTGTAATTTCGAATTAAAACAAATTGGGAGAGTTTTGCTTTCAGGTAGGGGTGATAGGGGAAATGATTTGTCGTCAGAGGACTGTAGGGATGTAAATCAGAAATTCTTAGGTCGCTGGTTCAACTCCGACTCGAAGGATGTGCTTTTTGTTGATGTCAAAAAGCCTGGTTTGAGTGAATGGATTAGGAATGTCCCTGTCAGCTGCTTTGAAATCTTTCTATGGGAAATGATGGGATTATGTCACCATTGTGTGTCTGTTCCTTTGTAATTTCGAATTGAAACAAATTGAGATAGTTTTGCTTTCAGGTAGGGATGATGGGGGAAATGATTTGTTGTCATTTTTGTTTGTAAAAGTCGATGTACACCCGCATGAATGGTAGCTACTTCTTCGCTTCGATAGCTCCGTTGGTAGAGCGGAGGACTGTAGAGTTCTAAATCAGGAATCCTTAGGTCGCTGGTTCAACTCCGGCTCGAAGGATGTGCTTTTCCTTGATGTCAAAAAGCCTGGTTTGAATGAATGGATTAGGAATGTCCCTGTCAGCTGCTTTGAAATCTTTCAGTGTATCCATGGGAAATTATGGGATTTTGTCACCATTGTGTGTCTGTTCCTTTGTAATTTTGAATTGAAACAAATTGAGATAGTTTTGCTTTCAGGTAGGGGTGATGGGGGAAATGATTTGTTGTCATTTTTGTTTGTAAAAGTCGATGTACACCCCTGTAAATGCTAACTGTACATTCCCTTCGATAGCTCAGTTGGTAGAGCGGAGGACTGTAGTGTTCTAAATCAGGAATCCTTAGGTCGCTGGTTCAACTCCGGCTCGAAGGATGTGCTTTTCGTTGATGTCAAATATAGGGAGCCTGGTTTGGTTGAATGGATTAGGAATATCCCTGTCAGCTGCTTTGAATTCGTTCGATTTATCCATGGGAAATTATGGGATTTTGTCACCATTTTGTGTCTGTTCCTTTGTAATTTCGAATTAAAACAAATTGAGATAGTTTTGCTTTCAGGTAGGGTTAATGGGGGAAATGATTTGTTGTCATTTTTGTTTGTAAAAGTCGATGTACACCCCTGTAAATGCTAACTGTATGTTCCCTTCGATAGCTCAGTTGGTAGAGCGGAGGACTGTAGAGTTCTAAATCAGGAATCCTTAGGTCGCTGGTTCAACTCCGGCTCGAAGGATGTGCTTTTCGTTGATGTCAAATATTGTGAGCCTGGTTTGGTTGAATGGATTAGGAATGTCCCTGTCAGCTGCTTTGAATTCGTTCGATTTATCCATGGGAAATCATGGGATTTTGTCACCATTGTGTGTCTGTTCCTTTGTAATTTCGAATTAAAACAAATTGGGAGAGTTTTGCTTTCAGGTAGGGGTGATAGGGGAAATGATTTGTTGTCAGAGGACTGTAGGGATGTAAATCAGAAATTCTTAGGTCGCTGGTTCAACTCCGACTCGAAGGATGTGCTTTTTGTTGATGTCAAAAAGCCTGGTTTGAGTGAATGGATTAGGAATGTCCCTGTCAGCTGCTTTGAAATCTTTCTATGGGAAATGATGGGATTATGTCACCATTGTGTGTCTGTTCCTTTGTAATTTCGAATTGAAACAAATTGAGATAGTTTTGCTTTCAGGTAGGGATGATGGGGGAAATGATTTGTTGTCATTTTTGTTTGTAAAAGTCGATGTACACCCGCATAAATGGTAGCTACTTCTTCGCTTTCGATAGCTCCGTTGGTAGAGCGGAGGACTGTAGAGTTCTAAATCAGGAATCCTTAGGTCGCTGGTTCAACTCCGGCTCGAAGGATGTGCTTTTCCTTGATGTCAAAAAGCCTGGTTTGAATGAATGGATTAGGAATGTCCCTGTCAGCTGCTTTGAAATCTTTCAGTGTATCCATGGGAAATTATGGGATTTTGTCACCATTGTGTGTCTGTTCCTTTGTAATTTTGAATTGAAACAAATTGAGATAGTTTTGCTTTCAGGTAGGGGTGATGGGGGAAATGATTTGTTGTCATTTTTGTTTGTAAAAGTCGATGTACACCCCTGTAAATGCTAACTGTACGTTCCCTTCGATAGCTCAGTTGGTAGAGCGGAGGACTGTAGTGTTCTAAATCAGGAATCCTTAGGTCGCTGGTTCAACTCCGGCTCGAAGGATGTGCTTTTCGTTGATGTCAAATATAGGGAGCCTGGTTTGGTTGAATGGATTAGGAATGTCCCTGTCAGCTGCTTTGAATTCGTTCGATTTATCCATGGGAAATTATGGGATTTTGTCACCATTTTGTGTCTGTTCCTTTGTAATTTCGAATTAAAACAAATTGAGATAGTTTTGCTTTCAGGTAGGGTTAATGGGGGAAATGATTTGTTGTCATTTTTGTTTGTAAAAGTCGATGTACACCCCTGTAAATGCTAACTGTATGTTCCCTTCGATAGCTCAGTTGGTAGAGCGGAGGACTGTAGAGTTCTAAATCAGGAATCCTTAGGTCGCTGGTTCAACTCCGGCTCGAAGGATGTGCTTTTCGTTGATGTCAAATATTGTGAGCCTGTTTTGGTTGAATGGATTAGGAATGTCCCTGTCAGCTGCTTTGAATTCGTTCGATTTATCCATGGGAAATCATGGGATTTTGTCACCATTGTGTGTCTGTTCCTTTGTAATTTCGAATTAAAACAAATTGGGAGAGTTTTGCTTTCAGGTAGGGGTGATAGGGGAAATGATTT
Source organism: Labrus mixtus (assembly GCF_963584025.1). Classification (NCBI taxonomy): domain Eukaryota; kingdom Metazoa; phylum Chordata; class Actinopteri; order Labriformes; family Labridae; genus Labrus; species Labrus mixtus. Next base: position 5,301,943 of record NC_083625.1, read on the forward strand.
GTCGTCAGAGGACTGTAGGGATGTAAATCAGAAATTCTTAGGTCGCTGGTTCAACTCCGACTCGAAGGATGTGCTTTTTGTTGATGTCAAAAAGCCTGGTTTGAGTGAATGGATTAGGAATGTCCCTGTCAGCTGCTTTGAAATCTTTCTATGGGAAATGATGGGATTATGTCACCATTGTGTGTCTGTTCCTTTGTAATTTCGAATTGAAACAAATTGAGATAGTTTTGCTTTCAGGTAGGGATGATGGGGGAAATGATTTGTTGTCATTTTTGTTTGTAAAAGTCGATGTACACCCGCATAAATGGTAGCTACTTCTTCGCTTCGATAGCTCCGTTGGTAGAGCGGAGGACTGTAGAGTTCTAAATCAGGAATCCTTAGGTCGCTGGTTCAACTCCGGCTCGAAGGATGTGCTTTTCCTTGATGTCAAAAAGCCTGGTTTGAATGAATGGATTAGGAATGTCCCTGTCAGCTGCTTTGAAATCTTTCAGTGTATCCATGGGAAATTATGGGATTTTGTCACCATTGTGTGTCTGTTCCTTTGTAATTTTGAATTGAAACAAATTGAGATAGTTTTGCTTTCAGGTAGGGGTGATGGGGGAAATGATTTGTTGTCATTTTTGTTTGTAAAAGTCGATGTACACCCGCATAAATGGTAGCTACTTCTTCGCTTCGATAGCTCCGTTGGTAGAGCGGAGGACTGTAGAGTTCTAAATCAGGAATCCTTAGGTCGCTGGTTCAACTCCGGCTCGAAGGATGTGCTTTTCCTTGATGTCAAAAAGCCTGGTTTGAGTGAATGGATTAGGAATGTCCCTGTCAGCTGCTTTGAAATCTTTCAGTGTATCCATGGGAAATTATGGGATTTTGTCACCATTGTGTGTCTGTTCCTTTGTAATTTTGAATTGAAACAAATTGAGATAGTTTTGCTTTCAGGTAGGGGTGATGGGGGAAATGATTTGTTGTCATTTTTGTTTGTAAAAGTCGATGTACACCCGCATAAATGGTAGCTACTTCTTCGCTTCGATAGCTCCGTTGGTAGAGCGGAGGACTGTAGAGTTCTAAATCAGGAATCCTTAGGTCGCTGGTTCAACTCCGGCTCGAAGGATGTGCTTTTCCTTGATGTCAAAAAGCCTGGTTTGAGTGAATGGATTAGGAATGTCCCTGTCAGCTGCTTTGAAATCTTTCAGTGTATCCATGGGAAATTATGGGATTTTGTCACCATTGTGTGTCTGTTCCTTTGTAATTTTGAATTGAAACAAATTGAGATAGTTTTGCTTTCAGGTAGGGGTGATGGGGGAAATGATTTGTTGTCATTTTTGTTTGTAAAAGTCGATGTACACCCCTGTAAATGCTACCTGTACGTTCCCTTCGATAGCTCAGTTGGTAGAGCGGAGGACTGTAGAGTTCTAAATCAGGAATCCTTAGGTCGCTGGTTCAACTCCGGCTCGAAGGATGTGCTTTTCGTTGATGTCAAATATTGTGAGCCTGGTTTGGTTGAATGGATTAGGAATGTCCCTGTCAGCTGCTTTGAATTCGTTCGATTTATCCATGGGAAATTATGGGATTTTGTCACCATTTTGTGTCTGTTCCTTTGTAATTTCGAATTAAAACAAATTGAGAGAGTTTTGCTTTCAGGTAGGGGTGATAGGGGAAATGATTTGTTGTCATTTTTGTTTGTAAAAGTCGATGTACACCCCAGTAAATGCTAGCTGCTTGTTCCCTTCGATAGCTCAGTTGGTAGAGCGGAGGACTGTAGGGTTGTAAATCAGAAATCCTTAGGTCGCTGGTTCAACTCCGGCTCAAAGGATGTGCTTTTCGTTGATGTCAAAAAGCCTGGTTTGAGTGAATGGATTAGGAATGTCCCTGTCAGCTGCTTTGAAATCTTTCAGTGTATCCATGGGAAATTATGGGTTTTTGTCACCATTGTTTGTCTGTTCCTTTGTAATTTCGAATTGAAACAAATTGGGAGAGTTTTGCTTTCAGGTAGGGGTGATAGGGGAAATGATTTGTCGTCAGAGGACTGTAGGGATGTAAATCAGAAATTCTTAGGTCGCTGGTTCAACTCCGACTCGAAGGATGTGCTTTTCGTTGATGTCAAATATTGTGATCCTGGTTTCATTGAATGGATTAGGAATGCCCCTGTTAGCTGCTTTGAATTCTTTCTATGGGAAATTATAGGATTTTGTCATCATTGTGTGTCTGTTCCTTTGTAATTTCGATTTGAAACAAATTGAGATAGTTTTGCTTTCAGGTAGGGGTGATGGGGGAAATGATTTTTTGTCATTTTTGTTTGTAAAAGTCGATGTACACCCATGTAAATAGTAGCTACATGTTCCTTTCGATAGATCAGATGGTAGAGTGGAGGACTGTAGGTTTGTAAAATAGATATCCTTAGGTCGCTGATTCAACTCCGCCTTGAAAGACGTGCTTTACGTTGATGTCAAATATTGTGAGCCCGGTTTGGTTCAATGGATTAGGAATGTCCCTGTCAGCTGCTTTGAATTCTTTCGGTTTATCCATGGGAAATTATGGGATTTTGTCACCAATGTGTGTCTGTTCCTATGTAATTTCGATTTGAAACAAATTGAGATAGTTTTGCTTTCAGGTAGGGGTGATGGGGGAAATGATTTGTTGTCATTTTTGTTTGTAAAAGTCGATGTACACCCCTGTAAATGCTAGCTGCTTGTTCCCTTAGAAAGCTCAGTTGGTAGAGCGGAGGACTGTAGGGTTGTAAATCAGAAATCCTTAGGTCGCTGGTTCAACTCTGGCTCGAAGGATGTGCTTTTCGTTGATGTCAAATATTGTGAGCCTGGTTTGGTTGAATGGATTAGGAATGTCTCTGTCAGCTGCTTTGAATTCGTTCGATTTATCCATGGGAAATCTTGGGATTTTGTCACCATTGTGTGTCTGTTCCTTTGTAATTTCGAATTAAAACAAATTGGGAGAGTTTTGCTTTCAGGTAGGGGTGATAGGGGAAATGATTTGTCGTCAGAGGACTGTAGGGATGTAAATCAGAAATTCTTAGGTCGCTGGTTCAACTCCGACTCGAAGGATGTGCTTTTTGTTGATGTCAAAAAGCCTGGTTTGAGTGAATGGATTAGGAATGTCCCTGTCAGCTGCTTTGAAATCTTTCTATGGGAAATGATGGGATTATGTCACCATTGTGTGTCTGTTCCTTTGTAATTTCGAATTGAAACAAATTGAGATAGTTTTGCTTTCAGGTAGGGATGATGGGGGAAATGATTTGTTGTCATTTTTGTTTGTAAAAGTCGATGTACACCCGCATGAATGGTAGCTACTTCTTCGCTTCGATAGCTCCGTTGGTAGAGCGGAGGACTGTAGAGTTCTAAATCAGGAATCCTTAGGTCGCTGGTTCAACTCCGGCTCGAAGGATGTGCTTTTCCTTGATGTCAAAAAGCCTGGTTTGAATGAATGGATTAGGAATGTCCCTGTCAGCTGCTTTGAAATCTTTCAGTGTATCCATGGGAAATTATGGGATTTTGTCACCATTGTGTGTCTGTTCCTTTGTAATTTTGAATTGAAACAAATTGAGATAGTTTTGCTTTCAGGTAGGGGTGATGGGGGAAATGATTTGTTGTCATTTTTGTTTGTAAAAGTCGATGTACACCCCTGTAAATGCTAACTGTACATTCCCTTCGATAGCTCAGTTGGTAGAGCGGAGGACTGTAGTGTTCTAAATCAGGAATCCTTAGGTCGCTGGTTCAACTCCGGCTCGAAGGATGTGCTTTTCGTTGATGTCAAATATAGGGAGCCTGGTTTGGTTGAATGGATTAGGAATGTCCCTGTCAGCTGCTTTGAATTCGTTCGATTTATCCATGGGAAATTATGGGATTTTGTCACCATTTTGTGTCTGTTCCTTTGTAATTTCGAATTAAAACAAATTGAGATAGTTTTGCTTTCAGGTAGGGTTAATGGGGGAAATGATTTGTTGTCATTTTTGTTTGTAAAAGTCGATGTACACCCCTGTAAATGCTAACTGTATGTTCCCTTCGATAGCTCAGTTGGTAGAGCGGAGGACTGTAGAGTTCTAAATCAGGAATCCTTAGGTCGCTGGTTCAACTCCGGCTCGAAGGATGTGCTTTTCGTTGATGTCAAATATTGTGAGCCTGGTTTGGTTGAATGGATTAGGAATGTCCCTGTCAGCTGCTTTGAATTCGTTCGATTTATCCATGGGAAATCATGGGATTTTGTCACCATTGTGTGTCTGTTCCTTTGTAATTTCGAATTAAAACAAATTGGGAGAGTTTTGCTTTCAGGTAGGGGTGATAGGGGAAATGATTTGTTGTCAGAGGACTGTAGGGATGTAAATCAGAAATTCTTAGGTCGCTGGTTCAACTCCGACTCGAAGGATGTGCTTTTTGTTGATGTCAAAAAGCCTGGTTTGAGTGAATGGATTAGGAATGTCCCTGTCAGCTGCTTTGAAATCTTTCTATGGGAAATGATGGGATTATGTCACCATTGTGTGTCTGTTCCTTTGTAATTTCGAATTGAAACAAATTGAGATAGTTTTGCTTTCAGGTAGGGATGATGGGGGAAATGATTTGTTGTCATTTTTGTTTGTAAAAGTCGATGTACACCCGCATAAATGGTAGCTACTTCTTCGCTTTCGATAGCTCCGTTGGTAGAGCGGAGGACTGTAGAGTTCTAAATCAGGAATCCTTAGGTCGCTGGTTCAACTCCGGCTCGAAGGATGTGCTTTTCCTTGATGTCAAAAAGCCTGGTTTGAATGAATGGATTAGGAATGTCCCTGTCAGCTGCTTTGAAATCTTTCAGTGTATCCATGGGAAATTATGGGATTTTGTCACCATTGTGTGTCTGTTCCTTTGTAATTTTGAATTGAAACAAATTAAGATAGTTTTGCTTTCAGGTAGGGGTGATGGGGGAAATGATTTGTTGTCATTTTTGTTTGTAAAAGTCGATGTACACCCCTGTAAATGCTAACTGTACGTTCCCTTCGATAGCTCAGTTGGTAGAGCGGAGGACTGTAGTGTTCTAAATCAGGAATCCTTAGGTCGCTGGTTCAACTCCGGCTCGAAGGATGTGCTTTTCGTTGATGTCAAATATAGGGAGCCTGGTTTGGTTGAATGGATTAGGAATGTCCCTGTCAGCTGCTTTGAATTCGTTCGATTTATCCATGGGAAATTATGGGATTTTGTCACCATTTTGTGTCTGTTCCTTTGTAATTTCGAATTAAAACAAATTGAGATAGTTTTGCTTTCAGGTAGGGTTAATGGGGGAAATGATTTGTTGTCATTTTTGTTTGTAAAAGTCGATGTACACCCCTGTAAATGCTAACTGTATGTTCCCTTCGATAGCTCAGTTGGTAGAGCGGAGGACTGTAGAGTTCTAAATCAGGAATCCTTAGGTCGCTGGTTCAACTCCGGCTCGAAGGATGTGCTTTTCGTTGATGTCAAATATTGTGAGCCTGTTTTGGTTGAATGGATTAGGAATGTCCCTGTCAGCTGCTTTGAATTCGTTCGATTTATCCATGGGAAATCATGGGATTTTGTCACCATTGTGTGTCTGTTCCTTTGTAATTTCGAATTAAAACAAATTGGGAGAGTTTTGCTTTCAGGTAGGGGTGATATGGGAAATGATTTGTCGTCAGAGGACTGTAGGGATGTAATTCAGAAATTCTTAGGTCGCTGGTTCAACTCCGACTCGAAGGATGTGCTTTTTGTTGATGTCAAAAAGCCTGGTTTGAGTGAATGGATTAGGAATGTCCCTGTCAGCTGCTTTGAAATCTTTCTATGGGAAATGATGGGATTATGTCACCATTGTGTGTCTGTTCCTTTGTAATTTCGAATTGAAACAAATTGAGATAGTTTTGCTTTCAGGTAGGGATGATGGGGGAAATGATTTGTTGTCATTTTTGTTTGTAAAAGTCGATGTACACCCGCATAAATGGTAGCTACTTCTTCGCTTCGATAGCTCCGTTGGTAGAGCGGAGGACTGTAGAGTTCTAAATCAGGAATCCTTAGGTCGCTGGTTCAACTCCGGCTCGAAGGATGTGCTTTTCCTTGATGTCAAAAAGCCTGGTTTGAATGAATGGATTAGGAATGTCCCTGTCAGCTGCTTTGAAATCTTTCAGTGTATCCATGGGAAATTATGGGATTTTGTCACCATTGTGTGTCTGTTCCTTTGTAATTTTGAATTGAAACAAATTGAGATAGTTTTGCTTTCAGGTAGGGGTGATGGGGGAAATGATTTGTTGTCATTTTTGTTTGTAAAAGTCGATGTACACCCGCATAAATGGTAGCTACTTCTTCGCTTCGATAGCTCCGTTGGTAGAGCGGAGGACTGTAGAGTTCTAAATCAGGAATCCTTAGGTCGCTGGTTCAACTCCGGCTCGAAGGATGTGCTTTTCCTTGATGTCAAAAAGCCTGGTTTGAGTGAATGGATTAGGAATGTCCCTGTCAGCTGCTTTGAAATCTTTCAGTGTATCCATGGGAAATTATGGGATTTTGTCACCATTGTGTGTCTGTTCCTTTGTAATTTTGAATTGAAACAAATTGAGATAGTTTTGCTTTCAGGTAGGGGTGATGGGGGAAATGATTTGTTGTCATTTTTGTTTGTAAAAGTCGATGTACACCCGCATAAATGGTAGCTACTTCTTCGCTTCGATAGCTCCGTTGGTAGAGCGGAGGACTGTAGAGTTCTAAATCAGGAATCCTTAGGTCGCTGGTTCAACTCCGGCTCGAAGGATGTGCTTTTCCTTGATGTCAAAAAGCCTGGTTTGAGTGAATGGATTAGGAATGTCCCTGTCAGCTGCTTTGAAATCTTTCAGTGTATCCATGGGAAATTATGGGATTTTGTCACCATTGTGTGTCTGTTCCTTTGTAATTTTGAATTGAAACAAATTGAGATAGTTTTGCTTTCAGGTAGGGGTGATGGGGGAAATGATTTGTTGTCATTTTTGTTTGTAAAAGTCGATGTACACCCCTGTAAATGCTACCTGTACGTTCCCTTCGATAGCTCAGTTGGTAGAGCGGAGGACTGTAGAGTTCTAAATCAGGAATCCTTAGGTCGCTGGTTCAACTCCGGCTCGAAGGATGTGCTTTTCGTTGATGTCAAATATTGTGAGCCTGGTTTGGTTGAATGGATTAGGAATGTCCCTGTCAGCTGCTTTGAATTCGTTCGATTTATCCATGGGAAATTATGGGATTTTGTCACCATTTTGTGTCTGTTCCTTTGTAATTTCGAATTAAAACAAATTGAGAGAGTTTTGCTTTCAGGTAGGGGTGATAGGGGAAATGATTTGTTGTCATTTTTGTTTGTAAAAGTCGATGTACACCCCAGTAAATGCTAGCTGCTTGTTCCCTTCGATAGCTCAGTTGGTAGAGCGGAGGACTGTAGGGTTGTAAATCAGAAATCCTTAGGTCGCTGGTTCAACTCCGGCTCAAAGGATGTGCTTTTCGTTGATGTCAAAAAGCCTGGTTTGAGTGAATGGATTAGGAATGTCCCTGTCAGCTGCTTTGAAATCTTTCAGTGTATCCATGGGAAATTATGGGTTTTTGTCACCATTGTTTGTCTGTTCCTTTGTAATTTCGAATTGAAACAAATTGGGAGAGTTTTGCTTTCAGGTAGGGGTGATAGGGGAAATGATTTGTCGTCAGAGGACTGTAGGGATGTAAATCAGAAATTCTTAGGTCGCTGGTTCAACTCCGACTCGAAGGATGTGCTTTTCGTTGATGTCAAATATTGTGATCCTGGTTTCATTGAATGGATTAGGAATGCCCCTGTTAGCTGCTTTGAATTCTTTCTATGGGAAATTATAGGATTTTGTCATCATTGTGTGTCTGTTCCTTTGTAATTTCGATTTGAAACAAATTGAGATAGTTTTGCTTTCAGGTAGGGGTGATGGGGGAAATGATTTTTTGTCATTTTTGTTTGTAAAAGTCGATGTACACCCATGTAAATAGTAGCTACATGTTCCTTTCGATAGATCAGATGGTAGAGTGGAGGACTGTAGGTTTGTAAAATAGATATCCTTAGGTCGCTGATTCAACTCCGCCTTGAAAGACGTGCTTTACGTTGATGTCAAATATTGTGAGCCCGGTTTGGTTCAATGGATTAGGAATGTCCCTGTCAGCTGCTTTGAATTCTTTCGGTTTATCCATGGGAAATTATGGGATTTTGTCACCAATGTGTGTCTGTTCCTATGTAATTTCGATTTGAAACAAATTGAGATAGTTTTGCTTTCAGGTAGGGGTGATGGGGGAAATGATTTGTTGTCATTTTTGTTTGTAAAAGTCGATGTACACCCCTGTAAATGCTAGCTGCTTGTTCCCTTAGAAAGCTCAGTTGGTAGAGCGGAGGACTGTAGGGTTGTAAATCAGAAATCCTTAGGTCGCTGGTTCAACTCTGGCTCGAAGGATGTGCTTTTCGTTGATGTCAAATATTGTGAGCCTGGTTTGGTTGAATGGATTAGGAATGTCTCTGTCAGCTGCTTTGAATTCGTTCGATTTATCCATGGGAAATTATAGGATTTTGTCACCATTGTGTGTCTGTTCCTTTGTAATTTTGAATTGAAACAAATTGAGAGAGTTTTGCTTTCAGGTAGGGGTGATGGGGGAAATGATTTGTTGTCATTTTTGTTTGTAAAAGTCGATGTACACCCCTGTAAATGGTAGCTGCATGTTCCCTTCGATAGCTCAGTTGGTAGAGCGGAGGACTGTAGAGTTCTAAATCAGGAATCCTTAGGTCGCTGGTTCAACTCCGGCTCGAAGGATGTGCTTTTCCTTGATGTCAAAAAGCCTGGTTTGAGTGAATGGATTAGGAATGTCCCTGTCAGCTGCTTTGAAATCTTTCAGTGTATCCATGGGAAATTATGGGATTTTGTCACCATTTTGTGTCTGTTCCTTTGTAATTTCGAATTGAAACAAATTGAGATAGTTTTGCTTTCAGGTAGGGGTGATGGGGGAAATGATTTGTTGTCATTTTTGTTTGTAAAAGTCGATGTACACCCCTGTAAATGCTAGCTGCTTGTTCCCTTAGATAGCTCAGTTGGTAGAGCGGAGGACTGTAGGGTTGTAAATCAGAAATCCTTAGGTCGCTGGTTCAACTCTGGCTCGAAGGATGTGCTTTTCGTTGATGTCAAATATTGTGAGCCTGGTTTGGTTGAATGGATTAGGAATGTCTCTGTCAGCTGCTTTGAATTCGTTCGATTTATCCATGGGAAATTATAGGATTTTGTCACCATTGTGTGTCTGTTCCTTTGTAATTTTGAATTGAAACAAATTGAGATAGTTTTGCTTTCAGGTAGGGGTGATGGGGGAAATGATTTGTTGTCATTTTTGTTTGTAAAAGTCGATGTACACCCCTGTAAATGGTAGCTGTATGTTCCCTTCGATAGCTCAGTTGGTAGAGCGGAGGACTGTAGAGTTCTAAATCAGGAATCCTTAGGTCGCTGGTTCAACTCCGGCTCGAAGGATGTGCTTTTTGTTGATGTCAAAAAGCCTGGTTTGAGTGAATGGATTAGGAATGTCCCTGTCAGCTGCTTTGAAATCTTTCAGTGTATCCATGGGAAATTATGGGATTTTGTCACCATTTTGTGTCTGTTCCTTTGTAATTTTGAATTTAAACAAATTGAGATAGTTTTGCTTTCAGGTAGGGGTGATGGGGGAAATGATTTGTTGTCATTTTTGTTTGTAAAAGTCGATGTACACCCCTGTAAATGCTAACTGTATGTTCCCTTCGATAGCTCAGTTGGTAGAGCGGAGGACTGTAGAGTTCTAAATCAGAAATCCTTAGGTCGCTGGTTCAACTCCGGCTCGAAGGATGTGCTTTTCGTTGATGTCAAAAAGCCTGGTTTGAGTGAATGGATTAGGAATGTCCCTGTCAGCTGCTTTGAAATCTTTCAGTGTATCCATGGGAAATTATGGGTTTTTGTCACCATTGTTTGTCTGTTCCTTTGTAATTTCGAATTGAAACAAATTGGGAGAGTTTTGCTTTCAGGTAGGGGTGATAGGGGAAATGATTTGTCGTCAGAGGACTGTAGGGATGTAAATCAGAAATTCTTAGGTCGCTGGTTCAACTCCGACTCGAAGGATGTGCTTTTCGTTGATGTCAAATATTGTGATCCTGGTTTCATTGAATGGATTAGGAATGCCCCTGTTAGCTGCTTTGAATTCTTTCTATGGGAAATTATAGGATTTTGTCATCATTGTGTGTCTGTTCCTTTGTAATTTCGATTTGAAACAAATTGAGATAGTTTTGCTTTCAGGTAGGGGTGATGGGGGAAATGATTTTTTGTCATTTTTGTTTGTAAAAGTCGATGTACACCCATGTAAATAGTAGCTACATGTTCCTTTCGATAGATCAGATGGTAGAGTGGAGGACTGTAGGTTTGTAAAATAGATATCCTTAGGTCGCTGATTCAACTCCGCCTTGAAAGACGTGCTTTACGTTGATGTCAAATATTGTGAGCCCGGTTTGGTTCAATGGATTAGGAATGTCCCTGTCAGCTGCTTTGAATTCTTTCGGTTTATCCATGGGAAATTATGGGATTTTGTCACCAATGTGTGTCTGTTCCTATGTAATTTCGATTTGAAACAAATTGAGATAGTTTTGCTTTCAGGTAGGGGTGATGGGGGAAATGATTTGTTGTCATTTTTGTTTGTAAAAGTCGATGTACACCCCTGTAAATGCTAGCTGCTTGTTCCCTTAGAAAGCTCAGTTGGTAGAGCGGAGGACTGTAGGGTTGTAAATCAGAAATCCTTAGGTCGCTGGTTCAACTCTGGCTCGAAGGATGTGCTTTTCGTTGATGTCAAATATTGTGAGCCTGGTTTGGTTGAATGGATTAGGAATGTCTCTGTCAGCTGCTTTGAATTCGTTCGATTTATCCATGGGAAATTATAGGATTTTGTCACCATTGTGTGTCTGTTCCTTTGTAATTTTGAATTGAAACAAATTGAGAGAGTTTTGCTTTCAGGTAGGGGTGATGGGGGAAATGATTTGTTGTCATTTTTGTTTGTAAAAGTCGATGTACACCCCTGTAAATGGTAGCTGCATGTTCCCTTCGATAGCTCAGTTGGTAGAGCGGAGGACTGTAGAGTTCTAAATCAGGAATCCTTAGGTCGCTGGTTCAACTCCGGCTCGAAGGATGTGCTTTTTGTTGATGTCAAAAAGCCTGGTTTGAGTGAATGGATTAGGAATGTCCCTGTCAGCTGCTTTGAAATCTTTCAGTGTATCCATGGGAAATTATGGGATTTTGTCACCATTTTGTGTCTGTTCCTTTGTAATTTCGAATTGAAACAAATTGAGATAGTTTTGCTTTCAGGTAGGGGTGATGGGGGAAATGATTTGTTGTCATTTTTGTTTGTAAAAGTCGATGTACACCCCTGTAAATGCTAGCTGCTTGTTCCCTTAGATAGCTCAGTTGGTAGAGCGGAGGACTGTAGGGTTGTAAATCAGAAATCCTTAGGTCGCTGGTTCAACTCTGGCTCGAAGGATGTGCTTTTCGTTGATGTCAAATATTGTGAGCCTGGTTTGGTTGAATGGATTAGGAATGTCTCTGTCAGCTGCTTTGAATTCGTTCGATTTATCCATGGGAAATTATAGGATTTTGTCACCATTGTGTGTCTGTTCCTTTGTAATTTTGAATTGAAACAAATTGAGATAGTTTTGCTTTCAGGTAGGGGTGATGGGGGAAATGATTTGTTGTCATTTTTGTTTGTAAAAGTCGATGTACACCCCTGTAAATGGTAGCTGTATGTTCCCTTCGATAGCTCAGTTGGTAGAGCGGAGGACTGTAGAGTTCTAAATCAGGAATCCTTAGGTCGCTGGTTCAACTCCGGCTCGAAGGATGTGCTTTTTGTTGATGTCAAAAAGCCTGGTTTGAGTGAATGGATTAGGAATGTCCCTGTCAGCTGCTTTGAAATCTTTCAGTGTATCCATGGGAAATTATGGGATTTTGTCACCATTTTGTGTCTGTTCCTTTGTAATTTTGAATTTAAACAAATTGAGATAGTTTTGCTTTCAGGTAGGGGTGATGGGGGAAATGATTTGTTGTCATTTTTGTTTGTAAAAGTCGATGTACACCCCTGTAAATGCTAACTGTATGTTCCCTTCGATAGCTCAGTTGGTAGAGCGGAGGACTGTAGAGTTCTAAATCAGAAATCCTTAGGTCGCTGGTTCAACTCCGGCTCGAAGGATGTGCTTTTCGTTGATGTCAAAAAGCCTGGTTTGATTGAATTGATTAGGAATGTCCCTGTCAGCTGCTTTGAAATCTTTCAGTGTATCCATGGGAAATTATGGGATTTTGTCACCATTGTGTGTCTGTTCCTTTGTAATTTCGAATTAAAACAAATTGAGATAGTTTTGCTTTCAGGTAGGGGTGATAGGGGAAATGATTTGTCGTCAGAGGACTGTAGGGATGTAAATCAGAAATTCTTAGGTCGCTGGTTCAACTCCGACTCGAAGGATGTGCTTTTCGTTGATGTCAAATATTGTGATCCTGGTTTCATTGAATGGATTAGGAATGCCCCTGTTAGCTGCTTTGAATTCTTTCTATGGGAAATTATAGGATTTTGTCATCATTGTGTGTCTGTTCCTTTGTAATTTCGATTTGAAACAAATTGAGATAGTTTTGCTTTCAGGTAGGGGTGATGGGGGAAATGATTTTTTGTCATTTTTGTTTGTAAAAGTCGATGTACACCCCTGTAAATGCTAACTGTATGTTCCCTTCGATAGCTCAGTTGGTAGAGCGGAGGACTGTAGAGTTCTAAATCAGAAATCCTTAGGTCGCTGGTTCAACTCCGGCTCGAAGGATGTGCTTTTCGTTGATGTCAAATATTGTGAGCCTGGTTTGGTTGAATGGATTAGGAATGCCCCTGTTAGCTGCTTTGAATTCTTTCTATGGGAAATTATAGGATGTTGTCACCATTGTGTGTCTGTTCCTTTGTAATTTCGATTTGAAACAAATTGAGAGAGTTTTGCTTTCAGGTAGGGGTGATAGGGGAAATGATTTGTTGTCATTTTTGTTTGTAAAAGTCGATGTACACCCCTGTAAATGGTAGCTGCTTCTTCCCTTCAGCAGCTCAGTTGGTAGAGCGGAGGACTGTAGGGTTGTAAATTAGAAATCCTTAGGTCGCTGGTTCAACTCCAGCTTGAAAGATGTGCTTTACGTTGATGTCAAATATTGTGAGCCTGGTTTGATTGAATGGATTAGGAATCTCCCTGTCAGCTGCTTTGAATTCTTTTGGTTTATACATGGGAAATGATGGGATCTTGTCACCAATGTGTGTCTGTTCCTTTGTAATTTCGATTTGAAACAAATTGAGATAGTTTTGCTTTCAGGTAGGGGTGATAGGGGAAATGATTTGTCGTCAGAGGACTGTAGGGTTTTAAATCAGAAATCCTTAGGTCGCTGGTTCAACTCCGGCTCGAAGGATGTGCTTTTCGTTGATGTCAAAAAGCATGGTTTGATTGAATGGATTAGGAATGTCCCTGTCAGCTGCTTTGAATTCTTTGTATGGGAAATTATGGGATTTTGTCACCATTGTGTGTCTGTTCCTTTGTAATTTCGAATTGAAACAAATTGAGATAGTTATGCTTTCAGGTAGGGGTGATAGGGGGAATGATTTGTCGTCAGAGGACTGTAGGGTTGTAAATCAGAAATCCTTAGGTCGCTGGTTCAACTCCGGCTCGAAGGATGTGCTTTTCGTTGATGTCAAAAAGCCTGGTTTGATTGAATTGATTAGGAATGTCCCTGTCAGCTGCTTTGAAATCTTTCAGTGTATCCATGGGAAATTATGGGATTTTGTCACCATTGTGTGTCTGTTCCTTTGTAATTTCGAATTAAAACAAATTGAGATAGTTTTGCTTTCAGGTAGGGGTGATAGGGGAAATGATTTGTCGTCAGAGGACTGTAGGGATGTAAATCAGAAATTCTTAGGTCGCTGGTTCAACTCCGACTCGAAGGATGTGCTTTTCGTTGATGTCAAATATTGTGATCCTGGTTTCATTGAATGGATTAGGAATGCCCCTGTTAGCTGCTTTGAATTCTTTCTATGGGAAATTATAGGATTTTGTCATCATTGTGTGTCTGTTCCTTTGTAATTTCGATTTGAAAGAAATTGAGATAGTTTTGCTTTCAGGTAGGGGTGATGGGGGAAATGATTTTTTGTCATTTTTGTTTGTAAAAGTCGATGTACACCCCTGTAAATGCTAACTGTATGTTCCCTTCGATAGCTCAGTTGGTAGAGCGGAGGACTGTAAAGTTCTAAATCAGAAATCCTTAGGTCGCTGGTTCAACTCCGGCTCGAAGGATGTGCTTTTCGTTGATGTCAAATATTGTGAGCCTGGTTTGGTTGAATGGATTAGGAATGCCCCTGTTAGCTGCTTTGAATTCTTTCTATGGGAAATTATAGGATGTTGTCACCATTGTGTGTCTGTTCCTTTGTAATTTCGATTTGAAACAAATTGAGAGAGTTTTGCTTTCAGGTAGGGGTGATAGGGGAAATGATTTGTTGTCATTTTTGTTTGTAAAAGTCGATGTACACCCCTGTAAATGGTAGCTGCTTCTTCCCTTCAGCAGCTCAGTTGGTAGAGCGGAGGACTGTAGGGTTGTAAATTAGAAATCCTTAGGTCGCTGGTTCAACTCCAGCTTGAAAGATGTGCTTTACGTTGATGTCAAATATTGTGAGCCTGGTTTGATTGAATGGATTAGGAATCTCCCTGTCAGCTGCTTTGAATTCTTTTGGTTTATACATGGGAAATGATGGGATCTTGTCACCAATGTGTGTCTGTTCCTTTGTAATTTCGATTTGAAACAAATTGAGATAGTTTTGCTTTCAGGTAGGGGTGATAGGGGAAATGATTTGTCGTCAGAGGACTGTAGGGTTTTAAATCAGAAATCCTTAGGTCGCTGGTTCAACTCCGGCTCGAAGGATGTGCTTTTCGTTGATGTCAAAAAGCATGGTTTGATTGAATGGATTAGGAATGTCCCTGTCAGCTGCTTTGAATTCTTTGTATGGGAAATTATGGGATTTTGTCACCATTGTGTGTCTGTTCCTTTGTAATTTCGAATTGAAACAAATTGAGATAGTTATGCTTTCAGGTAGGGGTGATAGGGGGAATGATTTGTCGTCAGAGGACTGTAGGGTTGTAAATCAGAAATCCTTAGGTCGCTGGTTCAACTCCGGCTCGAAGGATGTGCTTTTCGTTGATGTCAAAAAGCCTGGTTTGAGTGAATGGATTAGGAATGTCCCTGTCAGCTGCTTTGAAATCTTTCAGTGTATCCATGGGAAATTATGGGTTTTTGTCACCATTGTTTGTCTGTTCCTTTGTAATTTCGAATTGAAACAAATTGGGAGAGTTTTGCTTTCAGGTAGGGGTGATAGGGGAAATGATTTGTCGTCAGAGGACTGTAGGGATGTAAATCAGATATTCTTAGGTCGCTGGTTCAACTCCGGCTCGAAGGATGTGCTTTTCGTTGATGTCAAATATTGTGATCCTGGTTTCATTGAATGGATTAGGAATGCCCCTGTTAGCTGCTTTGAATTCTTTCTATGGGAAATTATAGGATTTTGTCATCATTGTGTGTCTGTTCCTTTGTAATTTCGATTTGAAACAAATTGAGATAGTTTTGCTTTCAGGTAGGGGTGATGGGGGAAATGATTTTTTGTCATTTTTGTTTGTAAAAGTCGATGTACACCCATGTAAATAGTAGCTACATGTTCCTTTCGATAGATCAGATGGTAGAGTGGAGGACTGTAGGTTTGTAAAATAGATATCCTTAGGTCGCTGATTCAACTCCGCCTTGAAAGACGTGCTTTACGTTGATGTCAAATATTGTGAGCCCGGTTTGGTTCAATGGATTAGGAATGTCCCTGTCAGCTGCTTTGAATTCTTTCGGTTTATCCATGGGAAATTATGGGATTTTGTCACCATTGTGTGTCTGTTCCTGTGTAATTTCGATTTGAAACAAATTGAGATAGTTTTGCTTTCAGGTAGGGGTGATGGGGGAAATGATTTGTTGTCATTTTTGTTTGTAAAAGTCGATGTACACCCCTGTAAATGCTAGCTGCTTGTTCCCTTCGATAGCTCAGTTGGTAGAGCGGAGGACTGTAGGGTTGTAAATCAGAAATCCTTAGGTTGCTGGTTCAACTCCGGCTCGAAGGATGTGCTTTTCGTTGATGTCAAATATTGTGAGCCTGGTTTGGTTGAATGGATTAGGAATGTCTCTGTCAGCTGCTTTGAATTGGTTCGATTTATCCATGGGAAATTATGGGATTTTGTCACCATTTTGTGTCTGTTCCTTTGTAATTTCGAATTGAAACAAATTGAGAGAGTTTTGCTTTCAGGTAAGGGTGATAGGGGAAATGATTTGTTGTCATTTTTGTTTGTAAAAGTCGATGTACACCCCTGTAAATGCTAGCTGCTTGCTCCCTTTGTTAGCTCAGTTGGTAGAGCAGAGGACTGTAGGGTTGTAAATCAGAAATCCCTAGGTCGCTGGTTCAACTCCGGCTCGAAGGATGTGTTTTTCATTGATGTCAAAAAGCCTGGTTTGAGTGAATGGATTAGGAATGTCCCTGTCAGCTGCTTTGAAATCTTTCAGTGTATCCATGGGAAATTATAGGATTTTGTCACCATTTTGTGTCTGTTCCTTTGTAATTTCGAATTGAAACAAATTGAGATAGTTTTGCTTTCAGGTAGGGGTGATGGGGGAAATGATTTGTTGTCATTTTTGTTTGTAAAAGTCGATGTACACCCCTGTAAATGGTAGCTGTATGCTCCCTTCGATAGCTCAGTTGGTAGAGCGGAGGACTGTAGAGTTCTAAATCAGAAATCCTTAGGTCGCTGGTTCAACTCCGGCTCGAAGGATGTGCTTTTCGTTGATGTCAAATATTGTGAGCCTGGTTTGGTTGAATGGATTAGGAATGCCCCTGTTAGCTGCTTTGAATTCTTTCTATGGGAAATTATAGGATGTTGTCACCATTGTGTGTCTGTTCCTTTGTAATTTCGATTTGAAACAAATTGAGAGAGTTTTGCTTTCAGGTAGGGGTGATAGGGGAAATGATTTGTTGTCATTTTTGTTTGTAAAAGTCGATGTACACCCCTGTAAATGGTAGCTGCTTCTTCCCTTCAACAGCTCAGTTGGTAGAGCGGAGGACTGTAGGGTTGTAAATTAGAAATCCTTAGGTCGCTTGTTCAACTCCAGCTTGAAAGATGTGCTTTACGTTGATGTCAAATATTGTGAGCCTGGTTTGATTGAATGGATTAGGAATCTCCCTGTCAGCTGCTTTGAATTCTTTTGGTTTATCCATGGGAAATGATGGGATCTTGTCACCAATGTGTGTCTGTTCCTTTGTAATTTCGATTTGAAACAAATTGAGATAGTTTTGCTTTCAGGTAGGGGTGATAGGGGAAATGATTTGTCGTCAGAGGACTGTAGGGTTGTAAATCAGAAATCCTTAGGTCGCTGGTTCAACTCCGGCTCGAAGGATGTGCTTTTCGTTGATGTCAAAAAGCATGGTTTGATTGAATGGATTAGGAATGTCCCTGTCAGCTGCTTTGAATTCTTTGTATGGGAAATTATGGGATTTTGTCACCATTGTGTGTCTGTTCCTTTGTAATTTCGAATTGAAACAAATTGAGATAGTTATGCTTTCAGGTAGGGGTGATAGGGGAAATGATTTGTCGTCAGAGGACTGTAGGGTTGTAAATCAGAAATCCTTAGGTCGCTGGTTCAACTCCGGCTCGAAGGATGTGCTTTTCGTTGATGTCAAAAAGCCTGGTTTGAGTGAATGGATTAGGAATGTCCCTGTCAGCTGCTTTGAAATCTTTCAGTGTATCCATGGGAAATTATGGGTTTTTGTAACCATTGTTTGTCTGTTCCTTTGTAATTTCGAATTGAAACAAATTGAGATAGTTTTGCTTTCAGGTAGGGCTGATGGGGGAAATTATTTGTTGTCATTTTTGTTTGTAAAAGTCGATGTACACCCCTGTAAATGGTAGCTGCTTCTTCCCTTCAACAGCTCAGTTGGTAGAGCGGAGGACTGTAGGGTTGTAAATTAGAAATCCTTAGGTCGCTTGTTCAACTCCAGCTTGAAAGATGTGCTTTACGTTGATGTCAAATATTGTGAGCCTGGTTTGATTGAATGGATTAGGAATCTCCCTGTCAGCTGCTTTGAATTCTTTTGGTTTATCCATGGGAAATGATGGGATCTTGTCACCAATGTGTGTCTGTTCCTTTGTAATTTCGATTTGAAACAAATTGAGATAGTTTTGCTTTCAGGTAGGGGTGATAGGGGAAATGATTTGTCGTCAGAGGACTGTAGGGTTGTAAATCAGAAATCCTTAGGTCGCTGGTTCAACTCCGGCTCGAAGGATGTGCTTTTCGTTGATGTCAAAAAGCATGGTTTGATTGAATGGATTAGGAATGTCCCTGTCAGCTGCTTTGAATTCTTTGTATGGGAAATTATGGGATTTTGTCACCATTGTGTGTCTGTTCCTTTGTAATTTCGAATTGAAACAAATTGAGATAGTTATGCTTTCAGGTAGGGGTGATAGGGGGAATGATTTGTCGTCAGAGGACTGTAGGGTTGTAAATCAGAAATCCTTAGGTCGCTGGTTCAACTCCGGCTCGAAGGATGTGCTTTTCGTTGATGTCAAAAAGCCTGGTTTGAGTGAATGGATTAGGAATGTCCCTGTCAGCTGCTTTGAAATCTTTCAGTGTATCCATGGGAAATTATGGGTTTTTGTAACCATTGTTTGTCTGTTCCTTTGTAATTTCGAATTGAAACAAATTGAGATAGTTTTGCTTTCAGGTAGGGCTGATGGGGGAAATTATTTGTTGTCATTTTTGTTTGTAAAAGTCGATGTACACCCCTGTAAATGCTAACTGTATGTTCCCTTCGATAGCTCAGTTGGTAGAGCGGAGGACTGTAGAGTTCTAAATCAGGAATTCTTAGGTCGCTGGTTCAACTCCGGCTCGAAGCATGTGCTTTTCGTTGATGTCAAATATTGTGAGCCTGGTTTGGTTGAATGGATTAGGAATGTCCCTGTCAGCTGCTTTGAATTCGTTCGATTTATCCATGGGAAATCATGGGATTTTGTCACCATTGTGTGTCTGTTCCTTTGTAATTTCGAATTAAAACAAATTGGGAGAGTTTTGCTTTCAGGTAGGGGTGATAGGGGAAATGATTTGTCGTCAGAGGACTGTAGGGATGTAAATCAGAAATCCTTAGGTCGCTGGTTCAACTCCGGCTCGAAGGATGTGCTTTTCATTGATGTCAAAAAGCCTGGTTTGAGTGAATGGATTAGGAATGTCCCTGTCAGCTGCTTTGAAATCTTTCAGTGTATCCATGGGAAATTATGGGATTTTGTCACCATTTTGTGTCTGTTCCTTTGTAATTTCGAATTGAAACAAATTGAGATAGTTTTGCTTTCAGGTAGGGGTGATGGGGGAAATGATTTGTTGTCATTTTTGTTTGTAAAAGTCGATGTACACCCCTGTAAATGCTAACTGTATGTTCCCTTCGATAGCTCAGTTGGTAGAGCGGAGGACTGTAGAGTTCTAAATCAGAAATCCTTAGGTCGCTGGTTCAACTCCGGCTCGAAGGATGTGCTTTTCGTTGATGTCAAATATTGTGAGCCTGGTTTGGTTGAATGGATTAGGAATGCCCCTGTTAGCTGCTTTGAATTCTTTCTATGGGAAATTATCGGATGTTGTCACCATTGTGTGTCTGTTCCTTTGTAATTTCGATTTGAAACAAATTGAGAGAGTTTTGCTTTCAGGTAGGGGTGATAGGGGAAATGATTTGTTGTCATTTTTGTTTGTAAAAGTCGATGTACACCCCTGTAAATGGTAGCTGCTTCTTCCCTTCAACAGCTCAGTTGGTAGAGCGGAGGACTGTAGGGTTGTAAATTAGAAATCCTTAGGTCGCTTGTTCAACTCCAGCTTGAAAGATGTGCTTTACGTTGATGTCAAATATTGTGAGCCTGGTTTGATTGAATGGATTAGGAATCTCCCTGTCAGCTGCTTTGAATTCTTTTGGTTTATCCATGGGAAATGATGGGATCTTGTCACCAATGTGTGTCTGTTCCTTTGTAATTTCGATTTGAAACAAATTGAGATAGTTTTGCTTTCAGGTAGGGGTGATAGGGGAAATGATTTGTCGTCAGAGGACTGTAGGGTTGTAAATCAGAAATCCTTAGGTCGCTGGTTCAACTCCGGCTCGAAGGATGTGCTTTTCGTTGATGTCAAAAAGCATGGTTTGATTGAATGGATTAGGAATGTCCCTGTCAGCTGCTTTGAATTCTTTGTATGGGAAATTATGGGATTTTGTCACCATTGTGTGTCTGTTCCTTTGTAATTTCGAATTGAAACAAATTGAGATAGTTATGCTTTCAGGTAGGGGTGATAGGGGGAATGATTTGTCGTCAGAGGACTGTAGGGTTGTAAATCAGAAATCCTTAGGTTGCTGGTTCAACTCCGGCTCGAAGGATGTGCTTTTCGTTGATGTCAAAAAGCCTGGTTTGAGTGAATGGATTAGGAATGTCCCTGTCAGCTGCTTTGAAATCTTTCAGTGTATCCATGGGAAATTATGGGTTTTTGTCACCATTGTTTGTCTGTTCCTTTGTAATTTCGAATTGAAACAAATTGAGATAGTTTTGCTTTCAGGTAGGGGTGATGGGGGAAATGATTTGTTGTCATTTTTGTTTGTAAAAGTCGATGTACACCCCTGTAAATGCTAACTGTATGTTCCCTTCGATAGCTCAGTTGGTAGAGCGGAGGACTGTAGAGTTCTAAATCAGAAATCCTTAGGTCGCTGGTTCAACTCCGGCTCGAAGGATGTGCTTTTCGTTGATGTCAAATATTGTGAGCCTGGTTTGGTTGAATGGATTAGGAATGCCCCTGTTAGCTGCTTTGAATTCTTTCTATGGGAAATTATCGGATGTTGTCACCATTGTGTGTCTGTTCCTTTGTAATTTCGATTTGAAACAAATTGAGAGAGTTTTGCTTTCAGGTAGGGGTGATAGGGGAAATGATTTGTTGTCATTTTTGTTTGTAAAAGTCGATGTACACCCCTGTAAATGGTAGCTGCTTCTTCCCTTCAACAGCTCAGTTGGTAGAGCGGAGGACTGTAGGGTTGTAAATTAGAAATCCTTAGGTCGCTTGTTCAACTCCAGCTTGAAAGATGTGCTTTACGTTGATGTCAAATATTGTGAGCCTGGTTTGATTGAATGGATTAGGAATCTCCCTGTCAGCTGCTTTGAATTCTTTTGGTTTATCCATGGGAAATGATGGGATCTTGTCACCAATGTGTGTCTGTTCCTTTGTAATTTCGATTTGAAACAAATTGAGATAGTTTTGCTTTCAGGTAGGGGTGATAGGGGAAATGATTTGTCGTCAGAGGACTGTAGGGTTGTAAATCAGAAATCCTTAGGTCGCTGGTTCAACTCCGGCTCGAAGGATGTGCTTTTCGTTGATGTCAAAAAGCATGGTTTGATTGAATGGATTAGGAATGTCCCTGTCAGCTGCTTTGAATTCTTTGTATGGGAAATTATGGGATTTTGTCACCATTGTGTGTCTGTTCCTTTGTAATTTCGAATTGAAACAAATTGAGATAGTTATGCTTTCAGGTAGGGGTGATAGGGGGAATGATTTGTCGTCAGAGGACTGTAGGGTTGTAAATCAGAAATCCTTAGGTTGCTGGTTCAACTCCGGCTCGAAGGATGTGCTTTTCGTTGATGTCAAAAAGCCTGGTTTGAGTGAATGGATTAGGAATGTCCCTGTCAGCTGCTTTGAAATCTTTCAGTGTATCCATGGGAAATTATGGGTTTTTGTCACCATTGTTTGTCTGTTCCTTTGTAATTTCGAATTGAAACAAATTGAGATAGTTTTGCTTTCAGGTAGGGCTGATGGGGGAAATTATTTGTTGTCATTTTTGTTTGTAAAAGTCGATGTACACCCCTGTAAATGCTAACTGTATGTTCCCTTCGATAGCTCAGTTGGTAGAGCGGAGGACTGTAGAGTTCTAAATCAGGAATCCTTAGGTCGCTGGTTCAACTCCGGCTCGAAGGATGTGCTTTTCCTTGATGTCAAATATTGTGAGCCTGGTTTGGTTGAATGGATTAGGAATGTCCCTGTCAGCTGCTTTGAATTCGTTCGATTTATCCATGGGAAATTATGGGATTTTGTCACCATTGTGTGTCTGTTCCTTTATAATTTCGAATTAAAACAAATTGAGAGAGTTTCGCTTTCAGGTAGGGGTCATAGGGGAAATGATTTGTCGTCAGAGGACTGTAGGGATGTAAATGAATAATTCTTAGGTCGCTGGTTCAACTCCGACTCGAAGGATGTGCTTTTCGTTGATGTCAAATATTGTGATCCTGGTTTGATTGAATGGATTAGGAATGCCCCTGTTAGCTGCTTTGAATTCTTTCTATGGGAAATTATGGGATTTTGTCACCATTGTGTGTCTGTTCCTTTGTAATTTCGATTTGAAACAAATTGAGATAGTTTTGCTTTCAGGTAGGGGTGATGGGGGAAATGATTTGTTGTCATTTTTGTTTGTAAAAGTCGATTTACACCCCTGTAAATGCTAACTGTATGTTCCCTTCGATAGCTCAGTTGGTCGAGCGGAGGACTGTAGAGTTCTAAATCAGGAATCCTTAGGTCGCTGGTTCAACTCCGGCTCGAAGGATGTGCTTTTCGTTGATGTCAAATGTTGTGAGCCTGGTTTGGTTGAATGGATTAGGAATGTCCCTGTCAGCTGCTTTGAATTTGTTCGATTTATCCATGGGAAATTATGGGATTTTGTCACCATTGTGTGTCTGTTCCTATGTAATTTCGATTTGAAACAAATTGAGATAGTTTTGCTTTCAGGTAGGGGTGATGGGGGAAATGATTTGTTGTCATTTTTGTTTGTAAAAGTCGATATACACCCCTGTAAATGGTAGCTGCTTGTTCCCTTCGATAGCTCAGTTGGTAGAGTGGAGGACTGTAGGGTTGTAAATCAGAAATCCTTAGGTCGCTGGTTCAACTCTGGCTCGAAGGATGTGCTTTTCGTTGATGTCAAATATTGTGAGCCTGGTTTGATTGAATGGATTAGGAATGTCCCTGTCAGCTACTTTGAATTCTTTCGATTTATCCATGGGAAATTGTGGGATTTTGTCACCATTGTGTGTCTGTTCCTTTGTAATTTCGAATTGAAACAAATTGATATAGTTTTGCTTTCAGGTAGGGGTGATAGGGGAAATGATTTGTCGTCAGAGGACTGTAGGGATGTAAATCAGAAATCCTTAGGTCGCTGGTTCAACTCCGACTCGAAGGATGTGCCTTACGTTGATGTCAAATATTGTGAGCCTGGTTTCATTGAATGGATTAGGAATGCCCCTGTTAGCTGCTTTGAATTCTTTCTATGGGAAATTATAGGATTTTGTCACCATTGTGTGTCTGTTCCTTTGTAATTTCGATTTGAAACAAATTGAGATAGTTTTGCTTTCAGGTAGGGGTGATGGGGGAAATGATTTGTTGTCATTTTTGTTCGTAAAAGTCGATGTACACCCCTGTAAATGCTAACTGTATGTTCCCTTCGATAGCTCAGTTGGTAGAGCGGAGGACTGTAGAGTTCTAAATCAGGAATCCTTAGGTCGCTGGCTCAACTCCGGCTCGAAGGATGTGCTTTTTGTTGATGTCAAAAAGCCTGGTTTGAGTGAATGGATTAGGAATGTCCCTGTCAGCTGCTTTGAAATCTTTCAGTGTATCCATGGGAAATTATGGGATTTTGTCACCATTGTGTGTCTGTTCCTTTGTAATTTCGAATTGAAACAAATTGAGATAGTTTTGCTTTCAGGTAGGGGTGATGGGGGAAATGATTTGTTGTCATTTTTGTTTGTAAAAGTCGATGTACACCCCTGTAAATGCTAACTGTATGTTCCCTTCGATAGCTCAGTTGGTAGAGCGGAGGACTGTAGAGTTCTGAATCAGGAATCCTTAGGTCGCTGGTTCAACTCCGGCTCGAAGGATGTGCTTTTCGTTGATGTCAAATATTGTGAGCCTGGTTTGGTTGAATGGATTAGGAATGTCTCTGTCAGCTGCTTTGAATTCGTTCGATTTATCCATGGGAAATTATGGGATTTTGTCACCATTTTGTGTCTGTTCCTTTGTAATTTCGAATTGAAACAAATTGAGAGAGTTTTGCTTTCAGGTAGGGGTGATAGGGGAAATGATTTGTTGTCATTTTTGTTTGTAAAAGTCGATGTACACCCCTGTAAATGGTAGCTGCTTCTTCCCTTCAACAGCTCAGTTGGTAGAGCGGAGGACTGTAGGGTTGTAAATTAGAAATTCTTAGGTCGCTTGTTCAACTCCAGCTTGAAAGATGTGCTTTACGTTGATGTCAAATATTGTGAGCCTGGTTTGATTGAATGGATTAGGAATCTCCCTGTCAGCTGCTTTGAATTCTTTTGGTTTATCCATGGGAAATGATGGGATCTTGTCACCAATGTGTGTCTGTTCCTTTGTAATTTCGATTTGAAACAAATTGAGATAGTTTTGCTTTCAGGTAGGGGTGATAGGGGAAATGATTTGTCGTCAGAGGACTGTAGGGTTGTAAATCAGAAATCCTTAGGTCGCTGGTTCAACTCCGGCTCGAAGGATGTGCTTTTCGTTGATGTCAAAAAGCATGGTTTGATTGAATGGATTAGGAATGTCCCTGTCAGCTGCTTTGAATTCTTTGTATGGGAAATTATGGGATTTTGTCACCATTGTGTGTCTGTTCCTTTGTAATTTCGAATTGAAACAAATTGAGATAGTTATGCTTTCAGGTAGGGGTGATAGGGGGAATGATTTGTCGTCAGAGGACTGTAGGGTTGTAAATCAGAAATCCTTAGGTTGCTGGTTCAACTCCGGCTCGAAGGATGTGCTTTTCGTTGATGTCAAAAAGCCTGGTTTGAGTGAATGGATTAGGAATGTCCCTGTCAGCTGCTTTGAAATCTTTCAGTGTATCCATGGGAAATTATGGGTTTTTGTCACCATTGTTTGTCTGTTCCTTTGTAATTTCGAATTGAAACAAATTGAGATAGTTTTGCTTTCAGGTAGGGCTGATGGGGGAAATTATTTGTTGTCATTTTTGTTTGTAAAAGTCGATGTACACCCCTGTAAATGCTAACTGTATGTTCCCTTCGATAGCTCAGTTGGTAGAGCGGAGGACTGTAGAGTTCTAAATCAGGAATCCTTAGGTCGCTGGTTCAACTCCGGCTCGAAGGATGTGCTTTTCCTTGATGTCAAATATTGTGAGCCTGGTTTGGTTGAATGGATTAGGAATGTCCCTGTCAGCTGCTTTGAATTCGTTCGATTTATCCATGGGAAATTATGGGATTTTGTCACCATTGTGTGTCTGTTCCTTTATAATTTCGAATTAAAACAAATTGAGAGAGTTTCGCTTTCAGGTAGGGGTCATAGGGGAAATGATTTGTCGTCAGAGGACTGTAGGGATGTAAATGAATAATTCTTAGGTCGCTGGTTCAACTCCGACTCGAAGGATGTGCTTTTCGTTGATGTCAAATATTGTGATCCTGGTTTGATTGAATGGATTAGGAATGCCCCTGTTAGCTGCTTTGAATTCTTTCTATGGGAAATTATGGGATTTTGTCACCATTGTGTGTCTGTTCCTTTGTAATTTCGATTTGAAACAAATTGAGATAGTTTTGCTTTCAGGTAGGGGTGATGGGGGAAATGATTTGTTGTCATTTTTGTTTGTAAAAGTCGATTTACACCCCTGTAAATGCTAACTGTATGTTCCCTTCGATAGCTCAGTTGGTCGAGCGGAGGACTGTAGAGTTCTAAATCAGGAATCCTTAGGTCGCTGGTTCAACTCCGGCTCGAAGGATGTGCTTTTCGTTGATGTCAAATGTTGTGAGCCTGGTTTGGTTGAATGGATTAGGAATGTCCCTGTCAGCTGCTTTGAATTTGTTCGATTTATCCATGGGAAATTATGGGATTTTGTCACCATTGTGTGTCTGTTCCTATGTAATTTCGATTTGAAACAAATTGAGATAGTTTTGCTTTCAGGTAGGGGTGATGGGGGAAATGATTTGTTGTCATTTTTGTTTGTAAAAGTCGATATACACCCCTGTAAATGGTAGCTGCTTGTTCCCTTCGATAGCTCAGTTGGTAGAGTGGAGGACTGTAGGGTTGTAAATCAGAAATCCTTAGGTCGCTGGTTCAACTCTGGCTCGAAGGATGTGCTTTTCGTTGATGTCAAATATTGTGAGCCTGGTTTGATTGAATGGATTAGGAATGTCCCTGTCAGCTACTTTGAATTCTTTCGATTTATCCATGGGAAATTGTGGGATTTTGTCACCATTGTGTGTCTGTTCCTTTGTAATTTCGAATTGAAACAAATTGATATAGTTTTGCTTTCAGGTAGGGGTGATAGGGGAAATGATTTGTCGTCAGAGGACTGTAGGGATGTAAATCAGAAATCCTTAGGTCGCTGGTTCAACTCCGACTCGAAGGATGTGCCTTACGTTGATGTCAAATATTGTGAGCCTGGTTTCATTGAATGGATTAGGAATGCCCCTGTTAGCTGCTTTGAATT
Source organism: Labrus mixtus (assembly GCF_963584025.1). Lineage (NCBI taxonomy): Eukaryota > Metazoa > Chordata > Actinopteri > Labriformes > Labridae > Labrus > Labrus mixtus. The sequence continues at coordinate 5,328,516 of NC_083625.1, forward strand.
CTTTCTATGGGAAATTATAGGATTTTGTCACCATTGTGTGTCTGTTCCTTTGTAATTTCGATTTGAAACAAATTGAGATAGTTTTGCTTTCAGGTAGGGGTGATGGGGGAAATGATTTGTTGTCATTTTTGTTCGTAAAAGTCGATGTACACCCCTGTAAATGCTAACTGTATGTTCCCTTCGATAGCTCAGTTGGTAGAGCGGAGGACTGTAGAGTTCTAAATCAGGAATCCTTAGGTCGCTGGCTCAACTCCGGCTCGAAGGATGTGCTTTTTGTTGATGTCAAAAAGCCTGGTTTGAGTGAATGGATTAGGAATGTCCCTGTCAGCTGCTTTGAAATCTTTCAGTGTATCCATGGGAAATTATGGGATTTTGTCACCATTGTGTGTCTGTTCCTTTGTAATTTCGAATTGAAACAAATTGAGATAGTTTTGCTTTCAGGTAGGGGTGATGGGGGAAATGATTTGTTGTCATTTTTGTTTGTAAAAGTCGATGTACACCCCTGTAAATGCTAACTGTATGTTCCCTTCGATAGCTCAGTTGGTAGAGCGGAGGACTGTAGAGTTCTGAATCAGGAATCCTTAGGTCGCTGGTTCAACTCCGGCTCGAAGGATGTGCTTTTCGTTGATGTCAAATATTGTGAGCCTGGTTTGGTTGAATGGATTAGGAATGTCTCTGTCAGCTGCTTTGAATTCGTTCGATTTATCCATGGGAAATTATGGGATTTTGTCACCATTTTGTGTCTGTTCCTTTGTAATTTCGAATTGAAACAAATTGAGAGAGTTTTGCTTTCAGGTAGGGGTGATAGGGGAAATGATTTGTTGTCATTTTTGTTTGTAAAAGTCGATGTACACCCCTGTAAATGGTAGCTGCTTCTTCCCTTCAACAGCTCAGTTGGTAGAGCGGAGGACTGTAGGGTTGTAAATTAGAAATTCTTAGGTCGCTTGTTCAACTCCAGCTTGAAAGATGTGCTTTACGTTGATGTCAAATATTGTGAGCCTGGTTTGATTGAATGGATTAGGAATCTCCCTGTCAGCTGCTTTGAATTCTTTTGGTTTATCCATGGGAAATGATGGGATCTTGTCACCAATGTGTGTCTGTTCCTTTGTAATTTCGATTTGAAACAAATTGAGATAGTTTTGCTTTCAGGTAGGGGTGATAGGGGAAATGATTTGTCGTCAGAGGACTGTAGGGTTGTAAATCAGAAATCCTTAGGTCGCTGGTTCAACTCCGGCTCGAAGGATGTGCTTTTCGTTGATGTCAAAAAGCATGGTTTGATTGAATGGATTAGGAATGTCCCTGTCAGCTGCTTTGAATTCTTTGTATGGGAAATTATGGGATTTTGTCACCATTGTGTGTCTGTTCCTTTGTAATTTCGAATTGAAACAAATTGAGATAGTTATGCTTTCAGGTAGGGGTGATAGGGGGAATGATTTGTCGTCAGAGGACTGTAGGGTTGTAAATCAGAAATCCTTAGGTCGCTGGTTCTACTCCGGCTCGAAGGATGTGCTTTTCGTTGATGTCAAAAAGCCTGGTTTGAGTGAATGGATTAGGAATGTCCCTGTCAGCTGCTTTGAAATCTTTCAGTGTATCCATGGGAAATTATGGGTTTTTGTCACCATTGTTTGTCTGTTCCTTTGTAATTTCGAATTGAAACAAATTGAGATAGTTTTGCTTTCAGGTAGGGCTGATGGGGGAAATGATTTGTTGTCATTTTTGTTTGTAAAAGTCGATGTACACCCCTGTAAATGCTAACTGTATGTTCCCTTCGATAGCTCAGTTGGTAGAGCGGAGGACTGTAGAGTTCTAAATCAGGAATCCTTAGGTCGCTGGTTCAACTCCGGCTCGAAGGATGTGCTTTTCCTTGATGTCAAATATTGTGAGCCTGGTTTGGTTGAATGGATTAGGAATGTCTCTGTCAGCTGCTTTGAATTCGTTCGATTTATCCATGGGAAATTATGGGATTTTGTCACCATTGTGTGTCTGTTTCTTTATAATTTCGAATTAAAACAAATTGAGAGAGTTTTGCTTTCAGGTAGGGGTCATAGGGGAAATGATTTGTCGTCATTTTTGTTTGTAAAAGTCGATGTACACCCCTGTAAATGGTAGCTGCTTCTTCCCTTCAACAGCTCAGTTGGTAGAGCGGAGGACTGTAGGGTTGTAAATTAGAAATTCTTAGGTCGCTTGTTCAACTCCAGCTTGAAAGATGTGCTTTACGTTGATGTCAAATATTGTGAGCCTGGTTTGATTGAATGGATTAGGAATCTCCCTGTCAGCTGCTTTGAATTCTTTTGGTTTATCCATGGGAAATGATGGGATCTTGTCACCAATGTGTGTCTGTTCCTTTGTAATTTCGATTTGAAACAAATTGAGATAGTTTTGCTTTCAGGTAGGGGTGATAGGGGAAATGATTTGTCGTCAGAGGACTGTAGGGTTGTAAATCAGAAATCCTTAGGTCGCTGGTTCAACTCCGGCTCGAAGGATGTGCTTTTCGTTGATGTCCAAAAGCATGGTTTGATTGAATGGATTAGGAATGTCCCTGTCAGCTGCTTTGAATTCTTTGTATGGGAAATTATGGGATTTTGTCACCATTGTGTGTCTGTTCCTTTGTAATTTCGAATTGAAACAAATTGAGATAGTTATGCTTTCAGGTAGGGGTGATAGGGGGAATGATTTGTCGTCAGAGGACTGTAGGGTTGTAAATCAGAAATCCTTAGGTCGCTGGTTCTACTCCGGCTCGAAGGATGTGCTTTTCGTTGATGTCAAAAAGCCTGGTTTGAGTGAATGGATTAGGAATGTCCCTGTCAGCTGCTTTGAAATCTTTCAGTGTATCCATGGGAAATTATGGGTTTTTGTCACCATTGTTTGTCTGTTCCTTTGTAATTTCGAATTGAAACAAATTGAGATAGTTTTGCTTTCAGGTAGGGCTGATGGGGGAAATTATTTGTTGTCATTTTTGTTTGTAAAAGTCGATGTACACCCCTGTAAATGCTAACTGTATGTTCCCTTCAATAGCTCAGTTGGTAGAGTGGAGGACTGTAGAGTTCTAAATCAGGAATCCTTAGGTCGCTGGTTCAACTCCGGCTTGAAGGATGTGCTTTTCCTTGATGTCAAATATTGTGAGCCTGGTTTGGTTGAATGGATTAGGAATGTCTCTGTCAGCTGCTTTGAATTCGTTCGATTTATCCATGGGAAATTATGGGATTTTGTCACCATTGTGTGTCTGTTCCTTTATAATTTCGAATTAAAACAAATTGAGAGAGTTTTGCTTTCAGGTAGGGGTCATAGGGGAAATGATTTGTCGTCAGAGGACTGTAGGGATGTAAATGAATAATTCTTAGGTCGCTGGTTCAACTCCGACTCGAAGGATGTGCTTTTCGTTGATGTCAAATATTGTGATCCTGGTTTGATTGAATGGATTAGGAATGCCCCTGTTAGCTGCTTTGAATTCTTTCTATGGGAAATTATGGGATTTTGTCACCATTGTGTGTCTGTTCCTTTGTAATTTCGATTTGAAACAAATTGAGATAGTTTTGCTTTCAGGTAGGGGTGATGGGGGAAATGATTTGTTGTCATTTTTGTTTGTAAAAGTCGATTTACACCCCTGTAAATGCTAACTGTATGTTCCCTTCGATAGCTCAGTTGGTAGAGCGGAGGACTGTAGAGTTCTAAATCAGGAATCCTTAGGTCGCTGGTTCAACTCCGGCTCGAAGGATGTGCTTTTCGTTGATGTCAAATGTTGTGAGCCTGGTTTGGTTGAATGGATTAGGAATGTCCCTGTCAGCTGCTTTGAATTCGTTCGATTTATCCATGGGAAATTATGGGATTTTGTCACCATTGTGTGTCTGTTCCTTTGTAATTTTGATTTGAAACAAATTGAGATAGTTTTGCTTTCAGGTAGGGGTGATGGGGGAAATGATTTGTTGTCATTTTTGTTTGTAAAAGTCGATGTACACCCCTGTAAATGCTAGCTGCTTGTTCCCTTCAATAGCTCAGTTGGTAGAGCGGAGGACTGTAGGGTTGTAAATCAGAAATCCTTAGGTCGCTGGTTCAACTCTGGCTTGAAGGATGTGCTTTTCGTTGATGTCAAATATTGTGAGCCTGGTTTGATTGAATGGATTAGGAATGTCCCTGTCAGCTACTTTGAATTCTTTCGATTTATCCATGGGAAATTATGGGATTTTGTCACCATTGTGTGTCTGTTCCTTTGTAATTTCGAATTGAAACAAATTGATATAGTTTTGCTTTCAGGTAGGGGTGATAGGGGAAATGATTTGTCGTCAGAGGACTGTAGGGATGTAAATCAGAAATCCTTAGGTCGCTGGTTCAACTCCGACTCGAAGGATGTGCTTTTCGTTGATGTCAAATATTGTGATCCTGGTTTGATTGAATGGATTAGGAATGCCCCTGTTAGCTGCTTTGAATTCTTTCTATGGGAAATTATGGGATTTTGTCACCATTGTGTGTCTGTTCCTTTGTAATTTCGAATTAAAACAAATTGAGAGAGTTTTGCTTTCAGGTAGGGGTGATGGGGGAAATGATTTGTTGTCATTTTTGTTTGTAAAAGTCGATTTACACCCATGTAAACGGTAGCTGCTTCTTCCCTTCAATAGCTCAGTTGGTAGAGCGGAGGACTGTAGGGTTGTAAATCAGAAATCCTTAGGTTGCTGGTTCAACGCCAGCTCGAAGGATGTGCTTTTCCTTGATGTCAAAAAGCCTGGTTTGAGTGAATGGATTAGGAATGTCCCTGTCAGCTGCTTTGAAATCTTTCAGTGTATCCATGGGAAATTATGGCATTTTGTCACCATTGTGTGTCTGTTCCTTTGTAATTTCGAATTGAAACAAATTGAGATAGTTTTGCTTTCAGGTAGGGGTGATAGGGGAAATGATTTGTTGTCAGAGGACTGTAGGGATGTAAATCAGAAATCCTTAGGTTGCTGGTTCAACTCCGACTCGAAGGATGTGCTTTTCGTTGATGTCAAATATTGTGAGCCTGGTTTCATTGAATGGATTAGGAATGCCCCTGTCAGCTGCTTTGAATTCTTTCTATGGGAAATGATGGGATTTTGTCACCATTTTGTGTCTGTTCCTTGGTAATTTCGAATTGAAATAAATTGAGATAGTTTTGCTTTCAGGTAGGGGTGATGGGGGAAGTGATTTGTTGTCATTCTCGTTTGTAAAAGTCGATGTACACCCCTGTAAATGGTAGCTGTGTGTTCCCGATAGCGGTTAGCGGTGAGCCACGGCAGTCCGACTGTTTCTGTCCTTCCTATCTGTCTGTCCTGTTCTTCATCATTGTAAGCCAATCACCAATTTTGCCGTGTTAACATCATCATTCATAGCTATCGTTATGTGTCCATTGGGAGAGATTGGCTTCAGGCTAAGTCCTGCATCTGGCCACTTCATCTAAAACAGAATATGTAATTACAGTTCTAGATATTTAACTTATATAGAAATAAATAGAATCGCCCTTTTTAAAGAGCTGAAAGCGAAAGCACTTGTAGCCGTGTAGAGCATGACACACTGTGTCCTGGTGTCAACTGGATCACCTGCCCAGTGGCCCAACTGTTGTCACCTGGTGGAAGCCATCATTGTCAGGCTCTGTCAGCTTCACACGAGCCCAAGGAATCAGGGAAAGGGCAGCCTGACAAGATGGACTCTCATCATCCAGGACTAGAAAAAGATTAGGCAGCTGGTCCGGGATAATGGCACAGTCATGAAGGACACCTCTCTTCAGCTATATGAGGTGACCCAGACCATCCTTACAGTGACACAACATCAGTGAAGAGTCCAGAATAATGAATAGTAAATCTTACATTTTAACTCTCCCTGATTTTCTCTTTGCCGTTCTTCACACACTCAGACTGATAATGAGGACTTAAAACAATCACTGCTCTAAGTAGAATACATTAATATATTAGAGCCCTCATTAGTGTGTGCAGGACAATCATGAGGGAGTCAAAATCTATAGTTCTAGTTTCAATTATGCAAGCCTTTTACAAACCAGAGTGTATGAATATAATAATATATATAACTTGTAGATTTGATGCTGATATTGTGTAATGATTTTGTTATGTAGGATTTGTAATAAAAACACAAATTCACATGTTGGGTTTGTAGAAAGTTTAATGAAATATCTTACAAACTGTAAACTTGGAGAAAAGTTTACAAAAATGGCACAATAAAAAAGATTAAGGTACATTTACAGTGGTTGGCTGTTATACAGATTAAAGACAATTTAATAAACTGAATACAACATGGACCTGAGGCATTATGCAGATAAAACACTTTCATTCGCAAGAACATGATTAAAATTAGGTTAAAAAAAACAGAACTGTGTTACCATCCACACAATGTTCGACCTGCACTGACAGAAATCACTCTTTTTCTTACTGAGTTTTCTTCTATACAGCCCCTGTCCATTAACACTTTATTTAAACTCTCTAAACACAAATAAAACTCCATTATCGTCCTGGTTATCAGAAAAAACCATGATTTTGAGTTTAACATTTTAGTCTGTTCTTTCTGTTTGTATTTTCTATTTTATGAATTTTAAAATTCAGCTTCAGCTTTTCAAACTTTACTGAGAAACTTTATCAGACGTCACATCAGTTTGTAGGAATAAAAAATTGTTTGTTTTTTTTAGCTTTAGAAACATGTTTCTCATTCTCACCGACATCACAAGAATCTCCTTTAGCTTGTTTTACTCAAGGAAAGTCAAGTCATGTTGGATTTTAAGACATTGGCGGAAACTCGACAGGAATTATTGAAACAGAGCAGGGTTAGGTCTGAGACATGCCTGACTGTCTAGGTCAGAGAGAGTTTCTACGTTGGGGTAGTCGTCTTTGTGGAGGATGTTTCTTCAGGTTGCTGTGGTTTAGGAAGTGTTCTGAGCACAGGGAGCGGATGTAGTCTCTGTGGGTGGTGTCTCTGTCTTTGGACAATGTCTTCGTCTAGATCGAATACAATCAAATTTCCCTTTGGGATTAAACAAGTATTTCTGATTCTGATAGAGTGGTGTCGTTTTTGGGAGCGTCTGTCTGTCTATGGATGTTATCTTTGTTGATGTCTCTTCGCAGACAGCCACATGTTGCTGGGGTCTGAGTAGCGCTCTGAGCACAGGGAGGGGTCAGTGTCTGTGTGTGTTGTGTTTCTATGTCTGTGGCTGTTGTTTTTTATGTGGTTGTTGTGTCTTTTCGTGGTTCAGAGGAGCGTTCAGACCGCAGGGAGGTGTTGATGTCTGCGGGTTGTGTTTCTATGTGTGCGTGGTGTTTTTATGTCTCTACGTCCGCGGGTGATGTCTCTTCTCATGCTTTCTTAGGTTGCTGGGGTCGGAGAAGCGCTCGGCGCACAGGGAACACTGGTACGGTCTCTCCCCGGTGTGGATGTATCGGTGTATCTTTAGGTTCCAGAACTGGGAGAACTTTTTCCCGCACACGTTGCAGCCGTACGGTTTCTCCCCCGTGTGTGTTCTCAGGTGAGACTCCAGGTTAGCAGGGGAGCTGAAGCCTTTACCACAGAACCTGCAGGTAGAGACTCGCCTCCTGCTGGACCCTCCCGGAGCCTGAGCCCGATTCTGACCCTCAGGGGGTCCCTGTACCTGATCTAAAGAGGGGGCATGGCTAGACTCCTCTGACAGGTCGATTACAGGAAGCTGCTGCTGAAAGGACACAGAAGTGGGGAAACCACGAGAGCCCTCAGCAGTCAATCCCCTCCCAGCATCGCCCAGCTCTGCTCCAATCAGAGCACCGGGCATGTAAGAGAGGGGGGCACAGTGAGAGGACGGCCCCGGGAGGCTGTTGTCATGACAATAACTGCTTCCTCCATTGGTCCAAAGCGACGAAGTGTCATAGCTGACCTCTGAGAAGCCCCGCCCACTCTCCTGCAGGTCAGACAGCTGACTATTGGAGCTCTGTGTGATGTCATCAAACGGTAGAGCAGCTCTGAAGTCGTCCGTGCTCGACTCCACTAGACCTGCAGACGAAAAGAGAGGAAAATTATTATTATTATTTTACAGCTGCAGTGTTTCTGTGCGTTCATTAAGTGTCTGAATACTTGAAAAAAATCTGTTTCTGACTGGTTACTTTTGTGTGAAAGCCCCCTACAGTCTAAAACACAACCTGTTGGTGTGTTGTGGAGAGAAGTGATAAAAACAAACATTAGAGAAAAAACCAAACCTCTATGTTCGTATGATTCTGATTTAACACCAAATAAGTTTGATCAAAGATTTAAATGTTGGATTAACACATTTATGTGACATTGTGCAGAAGGATGAGACCTCACTTTGTTAACATGATGCATGGAAGGAACATTCAATCTGTTTCCTAGACATTTATTCTTTTGTATTTCATTCTTTTTATTTCTAAATATCTCTAAATAGTGTTATTCACTGCAAACAGATGAAGCCGTAGGTCTACCTGACTTTAGTTGATCTACTTCAGTTTCCCTCTCTCTGTCTGGATTTAAACACAGAGATATGTTAGGGCTTCTTTCAGCAGCCACATGACGATGCTCAGACTCTAATTCTGGCAGTAAATCATTTGGACTTTTTCGTTTGCCATACTCTTAAAAGTGTTAGTATCAGAGAAGTGTACTACGATCCGACTTAACGATTAAAGTTGTCACCCTCGCTGGTCGGCACCAGTATGAATATTTTGGTCGTTTCACTCACCCTCCTGAATGCTGAGGCTGCGCTGAGTTTGAGGCCCCGCCCCCACCTGCTCCACATGCTCCACCTCCTCCACCTTCACCAGCACCACGTCCTCCTCCTCTTTCTGTACACACACACACACACACACACACACACACACACACACACACACACACACACACACACACACACACACACACACACACACACACACACACACACACACACACACACACACACACACACACACACACACACACACACACACACACACGCAACCATGAAAGTGAACCATGAAAAACCTAATGAGACAAAACATTTTGCAGAAACAATATTGATCAGATTTGCTCAAACTCAAATATCGATATTAGAGATGTGAGTGATCCAATCTGATATCTGTATCAGGTCCGACATTCATGTAAATTTACGTATGGAATATTGGACTGATGGCGCAGATCCAGGTCACTGATCGAGAAAGATGGTTTGGCACTTAAAACATTCTCAGCTCGCACAGTCTCACTTTGAAGACGTTCAGACTGAACTGCAAGAGGTGTCCACAAATCATCACCAGGACGACGTTCAGACGAGAAGGAGCCGCTCCTTCTATATGATTACACTTACCGATAAGTTTAAAACATTTAATATAAACACCTGATAGCTGTTGCTGCTTCCTGTGTGTATGTATTTATGATAATAAAAATATCGGTATCTGTACATTTGTTTTTTTGGAATCGGATCGGAACTGGAAAAAGTGTAAGTAAGAGAGTGTGAGAACTCTCAGTGAACTCTGGTGATATTAAACCTGATCTAAAATGCTGTGAGGAATAATTCATCCCCATGAAAGTGAGCACATTTTTCAGACTGGAGTCAAAGGTCGGACCTGAACCTGGGCCGCCTGCTTTTGAAGACTTCAGCCACTGTACATGGAGCGCGCTCACTAATCACTAGGCTACCTGCGCCCGGTATCATCTATTCTTTTCACTGTTTGACTGTTAACAAAGAAACTGAATAAAAACACAGCAAGCACATAAAAAGTAGTAAAGTAAGTAAGTAAAGTAATAAAAAATGTAGACGTTTGTGGGGTGAATCCTTATGTGATTGTCTCTAACAGAAGAGAACGTGTATTAATGCTCCTTTAGAGAGCTGAAGTCAGAGATTGGTCTTCAGAAGGTCCTTTTGTTAAATAATAATACAAATGTTCAATTATTCATCATGTCGTCAGTCACAGGTTGCCCTGCCGTAACTCCTCCCCTCTTTCTGGTCTATTCGACTTTAAGAGGGAACATCGTTTACTAAATGAACACCACCTTTATTTTTAGCACCAGAAGGGACCCTCACTCCTCTCCCGCTCCACCCTTTTCTCCAAATATACTCACTCCCTGAGATAAAAACGTCATCTCCTCAGAGCTTCTTTTCAGGCTCATAAAAACAACTTCACAAGAGTTTTTAAAGAGAGATTTTATTCCATATGCACAATGCTACAAATATTGAACAGTTACAGTACACACACACACACACACACACACACACACACACACACACACACACACACACACACACACACACACACACACACACACACACACACACACACACACACACACACACACACACACACACACACACACACACACACACACACACACACACACACACACACACACACACACACACACACACACACACACACACACACACACACACACACACACACACACACACACACACACACACACACACACACACACACACACACACACACACACACAGACAGAATGAAGCGAGGAGAGTCTTTAGATGAAAGAGTGGCGGACGAGGCGGAGCAGCTCCTCTTTAAACTCACGTTAAAAAAAACAAAGTGAGATCATCCTGAGCCATTCAAACACAGACAATAAAACAAAGCTCATGTTCACACGCTGCTAAACGTGTGTCTTCATTCTGCGAGACCGTCAGTGTGAACACATATGATGGAGCAGAAATGTAGCTGCTCTGACATGTTGAGAAAACACTGAAAAATGACTCATTAAAAACAGTTTCTGTTTATTAAAAGGTTCTGTTTCCACTCTGATGTTTCTCCTTCGGACCCTCGGCCTCTGCTGAATCATTACGCCACACAGTACCCTTCAGATAAAAGAAGGCCGCTAAGGTGCGCCCCCTGGTGTCCCCTCACCGCACACTTCAGGGTGGCTCTTGAGCTGGTGAGTCTTCAGGTTTCTGATCAGGGTGAACCCTCGCCCACACATGCCGCAGGTGTACGGTTTCTCTCCACTGTGGACCCTCTGGTGTTTCCTCAGGTTCCCAGCCTCGGAAAACGATTTCCCACAGGTGGAGCAGCTGAACGGTTTCTCCCCCGTGTGCACGCGCTGGTGGATCTCGACCTTCTTAGGCCGGTTAAAAGCTTTCCCGCAGTAGCTGCAGACAAACAGTCTCTCCCTGGCGCCTGTTCGATTGTTCACTCTGCTGCGTTGGGTCACAGGCGGTGACCGCTCGGGGAGACTGAAGCGAGCCTGGCCGTTCACACCCGAGGAGGACGGCGGGAAATCTGCCGCCGCCATCGAGTACGAACACGACGGCCTACTCCCTTCGGCTCCGGCCCGCGACCGCTCGTCAAGAAACTCCTCGATCGACACGTCAGCGTTTTTCTCGGCGTCGCACAACAAGTCAAACTCAGAATCGCTGTACGGACGGTTAATCGTTTCCTGCAGAGAGCCAACAAGCTCACAGCTAAGGAGAGAGGAGGAGTCACTGACCTCCACTCCTCTGCCGCCCACACGCCTCCTCCTCCTGCTGCCTGGGGACGGGGATAGGGTCTGCTGGGAGCTGGACTGGGTGCCCTGTTGGTGGAGGCCGGGTCTCTGTCCTGGTCCACGGGGGACACACTCGAGCAGACCTGAAGAGAGACGACCAGGACAAAAGAATAAACAGTTCTTATTAAAAAGTCTTTATTTACCCAACTTGTATTCACATAAACTCTATTTTTGTAGCTGTGGTATCAATATCGTTTGATTATCATATCAAAGTTTAAAATTCTGGATGATGATTTGAACCGTCAGCCTGAAGTTTGTCTACTCTCTGTACTCACCATCGTCTCTGATCAGCACCTCCTCCTCCTCCTCCTCCTCCCTCTCAGTCACCCTCGACATGATTGCCTCCACCTTCTCCTCCTTCACCTGCGCCTCATCCTCCTCCACCAGCTCCACATCTGGAGACTGCACACCAGAACAGGCCAGTATTAAAACCAGTTTAACGTTCATACTACTGTCAGCTCAGGTCTGAGGACGACTGAGGCACGCTCACCTTCCTCTGCACGCGCTCAGCGTGGATCAGCTCGACGTCTTCTTGTGCAGCTCGGCCCGACCACAGAACCACGTCCATCTGTCCTCCGAACGCTGCGTCTGAAAACACACAGACACGTCTGTTAGAAACACGGAGAGAGTCTGATCAAAGTGATTTTAACTCTGTAAAGGGCTGGAACAAAAGTCATGTCTCTGAATTGCGATACACAATCTGTATCTTGATAAATTCAAAAACATTCCTAAGTTCCCAAATGTCACACAGGCAACTGTATTTACAGCCTCTTTCACAACGTCAACATGTACATGAAAAATAACTAATAATAACAGAAAAAATAAACTGTTTGTGGAAAAAAAAAAAAAATGAAATAAATACTGCATAATACTGTCAAATTTTCCTATCCAGGCATACCCTGAGGAATTTGAATTTGTTCTTGAAACGTTTAGATACAAAATGCACAAATAAGGTTTCTGTTGAACAATCTGCAGTTTCAGAATGGGTTGAAATTATTTCAAAAATCATTCAAACGCACTACTGTTGAAATAAGGCAGGCGTTTGTCACAGATTGGAATACATTTTTTTAAATTGTTTTATTTTTATTTGAAGAAAGAGATAGTCATCATGTTGATTTATTGGTCCACTTGTATCTTTACTCTGACAGTTTTGACTTGGAGAGAAACTAATCTAAATAAAAACAGAGCCTCCTCCTTTAAAATGCTCGTGATCGTCACTGTTGTTTTCTACCTCACCTGTGCAGGAGGATCTGGAGGTGGAGATGTTGGCGGCCTCTCGCAGCCTGTCTCCCCCGGTGATCTGCACTCTGGGCCGGCCGCCGTTCATGGCGCTCTCCCGGAGCCTCCTCTCGGCGTTCCCCCGGGCCATCTTGAGCTCCAGCAGGTGAACCTTCCTCTTCAGGGCCTTGTTCTCCCGCTGACACTGGGACATCTGCAGGCTCACCACCGCGTAGTCATCGTCCACCAGCTTGCAGATCTCAGCCACCGCCGCGTTAGCCAGCACCTCCATGATGGAGGCCAGCTGCGTCTGGAAGGCCAGTCGGCCCGACATCCTGCCGCGGAAGAGTGCTCTGAGGCGGGTGAGGAAATGCAAAAGAACCGTGAAAGTCCTCCGGAGGTGAAGACGTTCATGAATCTGTCAAATCACCACAGAAACATATAAAAACAGAGGAGGGAAGACACGGCTAGACTAACGAAGCTACTCCTCCGTCTGTTCTCAAGCGGAAACTGCAAACAGGTGACGTCACTTCCTGTGCTTCAGAACTTTGAAACAAATTGATAGTTTTGCTTTCAGGGACGGGTGATGGGGGGGGGGGGGGGGGGGGGGGGGGGGGGGGGGGAATGATTTGTTGGCATTTTAGCTTGTTAAAGTCGATGTGCTTCCCTGTACTCAGTTGGTAGAGCGGAGGACTGTAGGATGGTAAAAACCTTTAAAAGTTTTATGACTCCTTGAACTCATTACAACACTAGAGTGACCTCTGTCTCTAGAACTGCTTTGCTTCCTTAATCAATCAATCAACTTTTATTTGTATAGCGTCAACTCATAACAAGTGTTATCTCGAGACACTTTACAAGAAGCAGGTAAAATACCTTACTTATTGCTATGTTACAAAGATCCGGCCTATCCATCATGAGCACTTTAGCAAAGCAGCAAAAGTTACAGTGGTAAGAAAAAACTGCCTTATTAAAAGGCAGAAATCTTCGGCCGGATCCCCGGCTCATGACGAAACAGTCTTCACAGGCCTAGACTGCGCCGGGCTTGGAAAGGGATAGGGGGAAGAGATGGGATAAGAAGGTCACATAATATGCAAAATAAACTTCTTACCATGTTTTTCTAACACCACATGTGTCCCTAGTCTGTCTACAAACCCCCCAATGATAAGAAAAGTCCATCCTCTCCGTCTTCTGCCTGCTCCACTTTTCAGAAAATGTGTGCTCAAACAGGCCGTTTGGAGATTTTCCCTTCATGACATCACAAAGGGCAGTAGCCCCTCCCCCCAGGCGGGTGACACTCCCACAGCTAGGTGTTTTGTGGTATTTTCATTTGAGTCCCCCATCTGGAGCGAGAAAGCCAGAGCCACCCAAGCACTTCCAGAGAGGGGGCGTGGTCACACAACTCATTTACATATTTAAAGGTACAGACACAGAAACAGCCTGTTCTGAGCAGAGGGGTTTATAGAGCGCCACGGGAATGAGTCCTAAAACCCGGAAGTAAGTTAGCATTTGAGCACCACGGGGTCTAAAGTCTAAAAGTCAACAGGGATTTTGAATGTGTTTGTGGTTAGACGCCTGAAATAAGGTCTGTGGTTAACACAAGCTGAAGAGATGTTGGTGTTTTGTTAGACCACATAAACTACGTTAGGTAATACCTCCACTTGTGAATTTTTAAGTTTTTACTCGTCTTTAAAAAGGCGGTTGCTAACAAGTGGCTAAATGTGACTACAGCGGTTGTCGGGGACATTAAACGTCATCACGCCGGACACAGAGCGCGGGAACTCTCTCACTAGTCGGAGATGTCTCCTGTAGGTTTAATCTTTAGGTTAAGGTGAATATTATGTTAGTAAACTATTTATTAAGCTACGTGGATTAGTTTATCGGAGGTCGTCTGAAGCATAACGCTAGTGACGTCACAATCATCCCACCGTGGCGTAGTTCGCTTGTAGCATGACGTTAGCTTTTTACTTCTGTCGGCCGCATTAACGCTTCAAACATCATAAAAATGGCGTTCATCTGTGAAGATTATCCTGCTGAACAAAACGCCTACGCTTCAGAAACGTGCGTTTGCCACTGAGCTTATTTTCTGCAATGATCCAAAATGCAATCCAAAAATCCCATAGGGTGAATTCTCGTTAGACCCCATGGTGATGCTACTTCCGGGTTGGCCTACAAAAATACATCATGTGGTTTCTTCTCAGAGTGGATTTAGAAATAGATGTTTTTTGGAGCGCTCTGAGACTTATTTTTAACTTGATGAAAACGAACATGTGACCTCTCATATCAGAATGCCGAACACGGTGACAACAGATTATATTTGACATTTTATTGACACAAGATGTGGTACTGTGACAATGATAAATCATTAACAACAGGGTTACAGCAATGATGCTTAACATATCCAAATTTCACTTAATGCTATTACAGCCGTCTCCATTCGTTCTGTATTGCTGCCAACAGATTTGGATATAATTCCATTTGTGGGAGTGCTTGAAAAAAAAAAACGCTTCTCTAAAACCGTATGTCATCTACGATAGAACATAAAGTTGGGCAGTTAGATTATAAATGAAGGGTTAAAATGAACAGAGGGCTCATGCAAGCACACATACGTTGTTTTTTTTTTCATACTTCACATAGGAAAATAGTGTCACCAACACACCTTATGATACATTGATAAGCCTTCTCTGTTGAATAGATAGAGACAAGGCATTTCATTCTCAAGAGAATACCAAAACATTTGAATTAGCTACACAAATGACACGATCACTTCTCTGTACTGTACTTAAGCAACTCTGGGCCTTAGGGCGGAGACACTCTATTGTCCTAGAGAACAAAACAACGCCAACATTAGAGGTTATACTGACACATGGGGCACTACAAGATACGCTTGGCATTTCATTTGCATGTGTGCTTGGTCCTGATACTGGTTGGCTGACTGGCCACAGGTTGAAAAAGATGGAATGAAAATAAGAAAAAAAATACAGTGGCATTAAGAAGAAGAGGTGAAAACATTTAAATCACATTACAGACTTAAAGCCGGGTCAAAGGAAACACACAAGAGGTAGATGCGAAATAAATAGGAATGACAATGTAGGATGTGTAAAGCGGTGTACTTGGATGTTTGTTTTACAGAACTGATCTGTGAGAGGAGTAGAATCATTTGTGAAGTGTGCAATTCATTTAAAAGGAGTGGCACTGGTGTGTGAACAAATGAAGCTGCTGTAGTATGAATAGTGGTTTCACGGTAATTCAAACGTTCAAGATTAAAGTAAGGGCAACCTCTCCAGCTTTTCCTGTCCGTCTACTCTTTGTACTTCTACATAACTCAACTACATGAGATGAGCAGTATAATGTGTGTATTTTACCATCAAATCCATCCTCAGGGCCGACTAATTGTCCGGGTTAGGAATTAAGATTCTCCACTGAATATTTTGTTTTTCTGTACTTTTCTTTTTTATTTGACCCTTCAAAACACATGACAGAAAACTGTGACGCAACAAAGAGCTGCGTCTTTGTTCTTTTACCTGCAGTGTAGATACTAATTCACAGGTGGGGAAACAGCAGTGACTTGCCAAGTTTGAGGAGTTACATTAAATGTTCTAGTGCTCTAACTTCTATTACCTCCTCTCTTTATTTCCTGCTTGTTTTTAAACTGCTTTACTGTGTTTTATACTTGAGAAAAACAACATTTCTGTATGCAATCCTATGAAATAGAAGGAGCCTGGTTAAAGGCAGGAATGTCTGTGTATGTTTGTCAACGAAGGGTGCCTAATGGAAATGATAAGCTCAGGACACACTTCTTCTGAACATCGACTGACGGTTTTGAAACGTCACGCCCAGTTACAACAAAAGGAATGAATCGATACTTGTGTTATTATTCGGTTTGGTCAGCTAAAGGAAAGGGAGTTAAAAAAAAAAAAAGAAATAAATCAAAGCCAAGCGAAGAGAGAGAGCAGCACACAGTACAAAGGACACAATGGCTTCATGGAAACTGTGACTTATTCCACGTCATCACATCTTTACAACATTAAGACACCAAGTTAAGGATGGAATGGTCGTTTCACCGGAAGGTAAAATTGAAATGGAAGTTGAATAAAGGGATTCATTAACGCGTTAAACTGCCAAAAGAAAGGAAACTTCAACAAGATAGATGATCAGACGAAAAATGGCCCCTACATTTTCATCTTTCTTTTTTTATATATATATCTAGCTTTACTGTTTGGATTCCTTTGTTTTAGTAGTTGGCTGCAGGTGGCTGAAAACAATAAAACACTGCTATTAGACGTCAGGAAGAAGCAGAGATGTCGAGTTAAACAGCAGGTAAGTTCTTCAGCACGGAGTCGTACGTCTGGTAGACGTACTGAGAAACCTCAGGGGCCCGACACTTCAGAGACAGCTGCGGAGTGGAGAGAGAAAAAAACAGACTTACAACAGGAGTCATGCGCTCATAAATGTAAAGTCAATCTGAAGGATGCCATCTGAGGAGAAAACAATCTGTCTTAGAACGGGTTCACCTAGGAGAAACTACTTCTCACTTCATATTTGATTATTTTGACTTTATCAAGAAAACCCAGAGATCACTTAAAGTCGTTCAAAGAATCACATGAATGTGGTCAAAAAAAATTATTTGTAAGTTTGAAGCTGTTTTTTTCTTTTGTGATTTTCTTCATCAACAAAAACTGAAGAGGGCAAGCAAGCTGTGCAGAACATCAAATGACAACATGAAAAGAATAAGTCGATTTATTTTAGATTCTACTGTAAAGAAAGTGACAAAAATTTGAAAATCAATAAATTGTTAAAGCCCATTTTTAAGCAGTAACAATAAAAATCATGATACTAGTTCTGGTGAACCAGATCAGCATCAACATCAGGATGCTCTTTGTTATAATCCTTCAAGTGCTTTGATAACTGTGGGAAATATTAGAGGTAATGTATAAACTCAACAAAAAATATAACATTTTTAGTACATTTTTAATCCATTAAGATATTTTACTGTAAAAAATTATTATTACGTCTTTAAAAACGCAAATATTTTCATGGAGAAATTATAATCTATAACATATACGATCATTTTCTGGTACCATCACAAACTGACCACAAGCCCAAACATACCAATGCACTGAATTTAACTTTCTGAATACTCTACCGTGTAGTTAGGGTTGCCAGGTTGAATGCGGAGTTCAGCCAAGATCCAGATGCCATTGGTCAGCTTGAGTGACTGGTAGAGCATGTCCTGGCCTTCTACGTTTCTCTTGGCGATGGTGTAGATGTTGTTATTCTGCAGCTTCCCTGATACTGTGTCTGCAGGACCAGAATTAACATTTACATGTCATACCACTTTGTGCTACCACTTAGTAACTAAAACAGAGGAACCACACTAAAAACAGACACAACAGGCTGTAATCACTATGAATACTAACACCAATAGTCACATAGTCTAATACCAACTAAAGGCAGAAAGGGTCTTTAGGGAATTAAAGGTAAATTAGCTCTAAGAGGATCCTACTGAACTGAGGCGGTAACCTTATGAAAAGGTTTTCTAAAACACTGGGGAACCTTCAAAAAGAAACACGGGGCTGTCAGCCGTCCTGCTGCCAGGATGACATTGGCACAAATAAACACAAGTTGGAGGTGTCGCTCTTTTACAGAGAAAGAGGAAATGTTGAAGCATCCAAAGTTAGGCATGCAGATGGGGGAGAGAAAACAGGAAAAAGTGTAAGAGCTTTTGAAGAGTGGGGGGGGGGGGGGGGGGGGGGGGGGGGGGGTTATCAGTCCTGCAGGATTTGTGGGGAAGGTCTTCAGGTCTCTGGATGGGTATTCTGGCCAGGGCTGAGTGTACGCACTTTGAGGGCTGCCAAAGCTTTTTGAAAAGCAACAAATGGGTGTAACTTGTTTCTTTAATTAACGATGATCCCTGCTGTTTGAGGAGGAGCACTGATGTTAAACGTGTTGCCCACAATTCATTGCGTTTTTTATTACAGCCACTCACATGTTTGTCTTTTGCTCTCAGCACATTTCTTCATAAATGCACATCAGGAGCTTTTAAATAATTGCATGTTTTGCAAGAAAATTGACTTTTGATAGTGCTGGTTCTCTCCTATTGTCATTGTACAGGACTGTTGCCATGGCAAACTCAACCAGTCAGCAGGTGTCAGGTTTTATACTGCATAGTTAGGTTTCCTGTAAAGAACTCAAATAGTCTGCTCATATGAAACGACACAATTAGAAAAAGGCACAGATCCTAACAGACAGTTGCATTCAGTAAGCAAAACACCACTTTAAATTAAGTAATGAAGACACAAACATTCAGCAATTAATATAAATACATTTTATGGCATTCTTTTAAAAACAAAAGATTTAGAGGAGAAAGAAAATTTAACTCACAAATAAAGTTATCATTTACTTTACTTTCCACAAGGGACATAAGAAAAATGACTGCTTACTTAAAGCCGGCTGTGTTGTTTTAGTACGTACCTGCGTTTAGGTGACAATCCTTTATCTGGTACTGAAGCTCATTCTCATTGGGAATGTCTTTCCAGGTAGCCAGGAACACCTGTCGCTCTGAAGAAAGCAAACACACCGGCTTATCAATATTCAGAATCTAAGAGCAGAAAATAGATTTTCTCCACAGTCTCTAAACTACAATATGTTCCTCGCTTTCCCTCTCAACCAACGCAGCCCAAAAGACTTTGCCTCGTTTTGCTGAATTTAACAAAAACATTGGTGCTATTCCATCTTAAACTCTGCGTTAAAAGATTAAATGTAAACCATTTCTAATCCAATGTAAGAATTTTTAAAAGTGACTCTTCTCCTAGTATAATTAATTTCTGCTTTAAGGATTAATATGTAACATTTTAAAAATAAATATATCAGATACTAAATATAACTAAATGAATCGTAGAGTTATGAGTTTCTATAAAAGTAAGTCAAACTCCCTCAGGGTTTGTTTTTCTTGAATCTGATGGGAGGGGCTTCCTTTAGTTTGTTAGTTTGTCAGACGCTAACAAATCTTATATTATAAATGATTATTTCACTTGAACCCCTCCCACTCGGATCCACGAACTTAGGGAAGCTGTTTGTATCGACAGGAGGGGGGAGTATATCAGCTTAAGAGTATAATTGCAGAACAACCGTCTGACTTTCCAAACCGAAATATATACTTTATTTTGTATAAAATACTTTAATAAGAACCATAACAAATTTTGGGGTTCATATCTGGATGGAGATCAGGCCTACAAATGGCTGCACTTGGTCAGAACACTGAGGGGGGAGGGGGGAGGAGGAGGGGAGATGGTGCTCTGAGGGAGACTGGTGCTAAAGTCACATGTTAAACTTTTAAACGGTTGTGGAGAATATTATTTGTCATACATGTTACTGTGCGATAGTGTTGGTGTGAAGAGAGCTGTGATGCTGTTTTATAAAGTTGTGAGAAACGTTCATACCCATTTTTCCATCCTCAACAAAGAATATATTGAGAGGGATGAGTACGCTGAAGTAGAAGACATCGATACTGTTCTTTACAGCCACCTGTGGACACCAACACAAAGGAGAAGGTGGGCATGACATCGTCTTCTCTGATTGCCGTGTAAACTTAAGATATGTTGGGTTTTTACATTTTTGGCATATTAGTCTGTCAACTGAGATTACACACATCACAAATTCAAAATGTGTTTGTTCTGTCTACTCAGGAAAAACTGTTTCACTGACATAGATTAGTGAACTAAAGTGTTGTTAGTATTGACTACCAGGTGTAACAAATTGAGTTGTTCTGTACCTGCAGATTATTAAGTGGGTCCATCTTCATGACTGGCCCAATGGTGTTGATCGGCAAAGAGACGTCGATCGTCTGGCTGGGCATCAGTGGAGTGTGAATGGGCAGAGGACTGGTAGGAATCATACCAAAACTACACCAAAGAAACCAACAAGCACACTAAAATAAATCTCCTGTTTCTGAGAGAACGTGAAGGTAGTTAAATACATCTTTCCCACTTAGTTATCTCATTGACCTGTTCTTGTTGAACTGGACAGCGAAGTCGGTCATGTGCTGCAGGGCCTTGTTGGTGAAGGTCATGTCCATGTACATGTGGCCTTGGCGGCGAGAGAAGGTTCCGGAAATCTCCAGTCCTTTGGCTTTAACTGCAGGCAGCCACACCTGGTGAAGAAAGTACCGGTGAGAGATCGTCCAGTAAACTTTTTTTTACCCCACATGTAGACACGTTGTTGCAATGCAATGTCATCTACAATATTTGTGAAAGCATCCACTCAACTTTTTAGAATTTTAAAAGAATCGACCACTGAATTGCAAAAAAGAGAAAATAAAAAATATATATAAATATTTTTTTAAGATTTAGTTTGAAGTCTTTTTATGACCTTTATTTTCGAAACAGGACGGTGGATAGTCAGAAACCAGCAGAGAGAGAGAGAGAGAGTGAGAGAGAGAAAGAGAGAGAGAGAGAGAGAGAGAGAGAGACAGAGAGAGAGAAAGAGAGAGACAGAAATAGAGAGACAGAGAGAGAGAGAGAGAGAAAGAGAGAGAGATATAGAGAGAGAAAGAGACATATAGAGAGAAAGAGAGCGAGAGACAGGGAGGGAGAGAGAGAGAGGGAGACAGAGAGAGAAAAAGAGAGAGAGAGAAAGAGAGAGACAGAGAGAAAGAGAGAGACAGAAATAGAGAGACAGAGAGAGAGAGAGAGAGAGAGAGAAAGAGAGAGAGATATAGAGAGAGAAAGAGACATATAGAGAGAAAGAGAAAGAGAGAGAGATATAGAGAGAAAGAGAGAGAGACAGAGAGAGAGATATAGAGAGAGAAAGAGAGAGAGAGAAAGAGATATAGAGAGAGAAAGAGAGAGAGAGAGATATATAGAGAGAAAGAGAGAGAGATATATATAGAGAGATATATATAGAGAGATATATATAGAGAGAGAGACAGAGATAGAGAGAGAGACAGAGAGAGATAGAGAGAGAGATAAAGAGAGAGAGACAGAGAGAGAGAGAGAGAGAAGGGGAAATTACATGCTGAAAAGGGGCCACAGGTCGGACCTGAGCCCGGGCCGCCCACCTTGAGGAAAACAGCCTCCGCACATGGGGCGTGCACACTAACCACTAGGCAACCGGCGCCCCATAAAAATATTTGTTGTTGTAACCTTACCCTATCTTTTTTTCCCATGATTATAAGATCTGGTGTAGTGCTTCAGTAAAATAAATAAAACACACGCACATCCCTCAGTGGGTGCTGGATCTAAAAACCACAAATAAGTAAGGAAAGCAAGTCTGAGAAAGAGCAGGTTGGCTCGAAACATCACTTAATAAATCCTTCAAACGTCAGCTCCTCGGTGTGCGGATCTGCTTTCCTTACCGTAGTGCTTAAGTATTCAATGAACCCTCAAACGCAGGAATCAATAACTGAAAGTGGATTTAGAGTTAATCTTCTTACTGATGCAGCTGTTTATAGATTTCTTGTGACTTCTTCTTACTTACTCACTTGTCATACTTGCTTTCATGCAGACCACTTACCTGTAATGATTGTACACAGACAAAGCTTTTCTTCTTTATAAACTGCTGCTTTTATCAGCGAAACGCCATGTGTCAAATGAACTCTAGACTACTAGCCGAGACTTGATTTAAGCGAACTCACTGCCTTCGGGGTGATGAAGCCTCCACCGGTGATGGCCATGCCTGTGGAGAGCTCAAACAGGTCGTTGAGGCCGCTGCTGACTGCCGGAGGAGCAGGTGTGGGTGAAGGAGCAAAAGTACTGGGGACAGATGAGGGGATGAAGTTCTGTCCCACCTGGGCCAATCACAATGAAAACACACACACACACAAAACACACACAAAAGTAAGTGACCAATATTTACACAAGTATCAATGACAAATTATTTTCTAACCTACAAACAGAATCACACAGACAATCTAAAGGCATGCCAAAGGAACAGACAACTAACGGCACTCTTTAACGAGGAGAGAAAAACAACATGTGAACGACAGCGACATTATGATAAAGCCTTTATGACGGGGAAAGAGAGAAGCTCAGTCGTGGGGTGAGTACTTTCAGGGATCTGGTGTTTATGTAGAGTATACATTAGGGCTGTGCGATATGACCTCAAATCAATATCACGATTAATTGAACATTTGACCTCGATTACGATTAATGAACGATTATCTTGTTTGTTTGTTTTTTTGCCCTCATAGTTCACTGACACAGTCTCTAATGTAAATAAGTTCAACTATTAAAGCTGTGATATGTTTTCTAATGAAAGAGTTCATATCTGATTCATTATTTTTTTAGTTGTTTGTTGAATAATTTGAACTGAAATCAAAGAATCACTTGAAATGAAAACGACACATTTTAGTTTTAAAGTAGAAATTAACTTCTCTAAAACAGTGGAAAATAAATTACTTGCATTTTTTTGCACGTGTTTACATTTGACTTCTTTTTGTTCAGTGTCGTCTTCCCTAAAGACAAAATGTGACCAAACGACCGACACTGCTTCCATGTCGGATTGGACGTGTCGTAAAAATAATCAAAAAAATCTAAAATGGGCAAGATTACATCGGTTAGAGGTTCTGAATGTCGGTTTCCATTAATTCCCCAGCCCTAGCATACATCGAATCAGATATGAGTAAAGTTATATCAAAATCTTTAATTTTCCATTAAGTAGTCGTAATCATTGATTTGCAGTTTTGCGTTCACTGTCCTCAAATAACAAAAAATAATAAAAAGGGACAGTTACTTCTCTGGAAACAGAGGCGCAAAATGTAAGAATTTAGCCAAATCTTTAGTACAATCAGTCTAACGGTAGATTTTGACATGTTGCCCATCCCTCTAACGGACCAATCAGCAAAGTTTACACAAGAAAAATGACGGACTTCCTACATTAGTTCCTTTTCAGTTTCTGGCTCAATTTGGTGTAAAGTGAAACAACAGTGGTTCTGTTTTTGCTCAATCTGCCTATGATTCATTTAAAAGATTGTAAGTGTGGTTGAAACTTTTTTTTGTTTAAAGCAAGTTAAAACATCAATCCAGACAAAAATCAGTGCCAGTTAAATCGGGGTGGGTGACTTCTCCCGGTCAGAAAATGGAATAAAACATGCAAACATAACTACATGGTGGTTAACACCTGAGCGTGAGACAAACAAGCCAGGTTTACAAACGTGGTGTTAACTTAAGAGGTTCGGCTGGTTTGAGTGTGTGATGGGGTTAAATTCAGAAAGCATGCAGACAGGCAGACCGCCAAACACAAGGGCTGGACTTACTGCTGGACTTCCCCCAACACCTCCGCCCAGGTCTCCCCCCAGCTACAGGAGAGAAGAGAGGCCCCCAAAGACCGCATCACAGACAGACCAAAACACACAAACAAAGACAGAGACAGAGACTTTCTTAGCAACCGCAACCCATCAAGAGGAACCCTCACTTTGTGGGAAAATAGCAGCGTCACATGTTAAGTCAGACATGGAATAATAAGACCTTAAAAATCTGCAAGAAGGTTATGAAGAGGTCCAGTTATTCCAGCGGCTCGAAGAAGTGAAAGGCAACCGTTGACCGTGTAAGAACACAAAAAAGCCTTAAAAAGGTTTTCAATATTTTTAAGCAGTTTAAAACATTTAAGAGATGTAATGGAAGTTTGTTATTTTGTTTAATAAAACGTAAAAACGCTCAAACAGCAAAGACAGCAGAATGTGCAGCAAGTCTTTGAAATGGAAGAAATGTACGTCCCCCTTTAACCCTAACCCTTTACTCTCTGTCCTATGACTCAATCTTGCACGCTTTTAACCATTAAATAACCATGAGACATCCTCAAATTAATTACAGATAAACTGTGTTCAGAATGCTGCAGAATACAGAGTTTAAGACCTGAGACCAATTATTGGTTGACCCAATCTGAAGATTCAAGGATGAGGCTGTCATTATTCTATTTTGTGTGTTTTTCTGGTACCTCAGCCCTCTTGTTTCCCACCCACAGGGACATTTCAGTCTTTTAAATGGAAATCCTGTTTGTTTAATTACACCTCTGCTCTGCTGTAATCAAATTATCATCCAATGGACATGCCCCAACAAACCATGTTTCCGACCTGGTTCGTCCCATCGGTAAGCTGAGAGGAGTCTGAAGCCCAGGTTAGGCTTCTCCTTCCTCTCTAAGGGGAACTGAATGTGCATGTGGGCGTGTCAGTGCGCGATCAAGCTCACCAAGCTGTCCAGGCCCCCTCCCAGAAGGTCAACTGCACCCATTTGCATGGAGGAGACCTGGGGCACATTGACTGGTGGGCCCAGGTCCAGGTTCAGCAGGTCACCCAGCAGGTCACCCTGGCTGGGGATCACGTGTGGCTGATCGATGGCAGCTGCTGGCCCGCCGCTCACTGGGCTCTCCCCAGTATCGATGCTGTCAAAGGAGAAAGCAGAAGCACCGGTGAGGCTGCGGGTTTTAAAATCAAGATGACGTGGAAATCGAACACATTCAAACGTTGTGCCCCTTGATGGGTACCTACCTGCTGTGCTGCACAGGAAGGTGCTTCCGGTGGATTCCGTGGCTGCCCTCGACGAAAGCGCTGGGAGGTTTGTGATAGACGGAGGCCAGGGAGCCGATATGGCAGATGAGCTCGTCCAGTAGGGTGGGCTCGATCAGGTCTGTCTCCTCTGAGATCAGGGGCTTCTCTGACAGCACCACCTCCTTGGCAGTCACGGGGTCGGTGGACAGCAGACGCCAGTAGATGTAGCCTCTATCACGCAGGTCAGGGTTGTCAGAGTCCTGCACAAGAGCAGAAAGTTACACACAGGCACTGTAAATTAGATTTTTTTTGTTTCCCATTGCATCTAATGACTAGTTGCTAAGAGGTGTCCAAAAAAATTAGATTCAATGATTAATCATAAAGATGGAAGCAAAAACGTCTAAAAGGCGACAGAGAGCTTTGTTTCTAACATGTTCCAGTAGCTTTAGCCAAAAACTCAATCAGACAACTGCATTGAAGAAATTAAAATATCTGACTTTAACCTGAAGTTTTTTTCAAAAAAGAAGAAGAAAGGGCCAGCAGATAATCTTGCAGTAATTTTGCCCGCTTCATGTTTTGAGGCTATACATCTCGTTGCAGCGGTTGGGTATTCAAATCTGACCTCGGGCCCTTTGCTACATGTCATCCCCCACTCTCTCCTCCCAACATTTCCTGTCTCTCTTCAGCTCTCCTATCTAATAAAGGCAAAAATGGCCCTAAACATAACAAAAAAAAAAGAAGACAGTCACCTGAGTGGCCAGGCTGAGAACCTGCTGCACCAACTCCTGAGTCTCCGACGGCTTCTTCAGGAACAGCTTGACAATGGCGGTCAGCAGAGTGAGCTGGACCTGGAAATCAGAACACACACTTTTAGTCAACATGTTATTATTGTTTCATTGTAAAGTGCCAAACCAAAAGTCTGTGAGAGGTGGACACAAGTTACATTTGAAAACAGAAAAATAAAAATAAAAAACATTCCCCCCGTGCTTTTCTGACCAACCCACCTGAGTGCTCTCATCATGGAAGCCCTCGAGGAAGCTCTCCAGCAGCTCGTCAGCGTTGTCGATCCTCTCAGCGTACTCTCCAACAATCCAGATCATGGCAGCACGAGCATCCGGCTCGTCGAGGGAGTCCAGATTCTCACACAATGTGGCAATGATGCTCTCATACCTGAATAACAGCAGTAAGGGGTCAGAATGAATGCAGGACAAAGCAAAAACATGACCATGAATAAAACCCTCATGTGTATCAGACAACATGGAAATTACCCAGCGACTGAATAATCCTGGATGGATTCTGAAAACCATCAACATATCCAGGACTAGAACATGTGTCACCACTTATTTAACAGTTCTCAGCGGTTCAGAGGGAAACATACTTGTTGGGGTATTTGCGGAAGATGTCCCTGATGACCACAATCGCCTCCTGAACAACATAGTTGACCTTGGTCTGGATCAGGTCCAGCAGAGTGCTGACACAGCGCTCAGCTGATTGCTGAAGAGGGAACAGGAAAGAGGTGCAGTGTCAACACTACTCTTAGTAAGGTCATAATAGCTCACACCACATCTTGTTTGCATTGGAACAAAGTATTGTTAGATCGGGCGCTATGTGCGATAGCGGTCTCCTCTTTCAGAGTACGGATTAATTCTTTAAGCAAAGACTGAGGGAGCTGTTTGTTATTTATAATTGTCTTGTGGTCATGATTCTCACATCAGCTACGGTTTTATTTCTCACCTCCACTTTGATGGCACAGCGTCCGATAGCTCGCACAGCCTTGCGCACAAAGTCAACGTCCACCTCTGTTGCATATTCCTTCAGTTCAGCCAGAACCTGAGAATGACAGAAAACAGCAGCTCACAAATGTGTTGTCTCTCAGCCTGTGTGTGTGTGTATGTGTGTTGCATGACTCATTAACAGAGTGTAAAAACAGAATTTCCCTTTCCGGGGATCAATAAAGTAAATCTTCTTTTTATTAACCCTCGACAAAAATAAACAAATCTGGTTCACGTTAACACTGTCTGTATAGTGATTCAGAAACAAAAGACATGATGCTGAACTCACTTCCTGCTTCTCTTTAACCCAGACATTTAATATCTTTTAATCCTTCCAACCCCCCTCTATACACATGACAAGAATCATGTCTTAATACTATTAACCTTAATTGTTTAATGACAGAGCCCAACAAGTTCTGCATGTTGTGTTTAAGGTACCTGAGCAATGTTGGCTTGAGAGGCCAAGCGAATCATGATGTCCAGTTTCTCCAGTTTCACATAGATCGGGTCGTTGTACTTGACGAAGAACACCTTGATCTCCTGCTTCAGGATCTCCGGCCTGCACAAAAAGCATTTAAAACATTCACACTGTAGCTGGACAGGAAAGAGCATAAATATGGATATTTATTTCTATAAATAGAAAAGCAAATCTGGAATATATTGAAATGCCTTAATTAATTTGTTTACATTTTCTCTAACGGGATTTAAAAAAAAAAGGAATTGCAAGACACTGCAGGCAAAACAACGACGTGACCACTCACCTCTTCTGGACGATGAGGTTGATGTTCCTCAGAGCCACATACTGGACCTCAGGCTCTCCGGAGAGCAAGGTGACCAGCGGTGGGGATAACTTCTTAAGCAGGGTGTTGTAGTAGTCGGAGTCCTTGGGCAGCAGCTCTAAGAACTTCATCAGCACCTTCACAGCCGACAGCACCACGGCCGAGTTGGCGTGAGACAGCCGGGGAGTGACACGCTCGCAGATGCTGAGAAAGCAGAGGAGGCAAAAGTAAAGAATCGTCCGGGTGTCATTATTCTGAATCAAGTAGGAGCGTCATAACTCAAAGAAGGAGGAGCAGTGTTTGACTGCAGTTTGAGCTTTTATCGTTCATTTTCAGTATCAAGAATTAACAAGTAAAAAAAACCTCTTTAGTTAAACAATTCAATGTGCATATTTTTTATTAAGGTCCCTGATTCAAGTCTGGGTAGGGATTTTCCTCTCTACAGGGGAACTATAATAAAGTCATTAAATCCTAAATAATCCAATAAATGAAGACTTTAGACTTAGACTTTACTGTCCCCAAGGGGAAATTCTTTTCCACTTCACAGTACAGTTATGGACAGCACGCCGACAGATAATCACAGATGGACAAACACAACAAGATAACATGCATACAGATATATAGACAGAGTGGGACTGGGGTGTTTTTATTTTGGCCTTTTGTTGAGGGCTGCTATGGCTGCAGGCACCAGGCTTTTGCCATATCGAGCCCTCCTGCACAACATGGACCCGTACCTGCGTCCAGAGGGCATAATGGTGAAGTGGCAGTGGAGTGGGTGTGTGTTGTCCAGTGCTATTGTAAGTGCGACGCGTGAGATGGCCTTGAGATTGAGCTCTGGGGAGACCAATTAATTTGGCAGCTATGTTTGTGACACGTGTGAGTTTGACCCGGTTTTTGACAGTGAGCATGTTAAAGAAGCAAGTGGAACAGTAGAGCAGGATGGGCTGGACAATACTTTGAAACAACAGCAGGAGGAGATGGGGGGGGGGCAACATAGAGTCCTTTGAAATGCCTACTTTTCTCTTTCCTTAAGGAAAAATCAATCAAGGAAACTATATCTGTGATCTAGAGATATTTTCTCCAAACCTTCACAGCTTCAAATTGTTTTATAGCTTTCTCTTAAAGGAACAGCGTCGAGTCTGGATTATAACATTGGTAAGATTAGAGAGCTGACAGGGCAAGACAAACTTACTTTGGAAGTAAGTGAAGGAACATTATAGCAGTGTGATCAAGAGTGAATAAAATAGTTAGGTTGTCTTTACAGTGTCAGGGGCATTAAAGGAAAGAGAGTGTCTCTTCTATCATCATTTATTCATGCTGGTCAATCAGAACGAGCCTACGTCCCAAACTTCAGTCACACAGTGAGAACTACCTCTGGGCCTCACGCTCATCCTTGGGATTGTAGTTAGACAAGCAGTCCAGGATGAAGATCTGTCCCCACTCTGTGCACTCGTTGAGAGCCGTCAGCAGCTTGTTGATGTTCTGGGGATTGAGATCCAGCAGGTTGCTGTTGGGGTGAGACTCACTGATCTCAGACAGGGCGGCGACTGCATTGGCCACAACCTGAAGGACAGAGGGCGTTGTGTGAGGAAAACCTTGGAAGGAAAACTCTGTAGATGTTGCACCAGTTGGATATCAGAAGACATTGTGGGATTGCCTACATTATACTCAACAGTGTTTTAAGTTAAAGAGCTTATTATCTGAAGAAAAGCCTAACATAACCCAACTATCCCTTTAATATCGAAGCTACAGCAGGCAACACTATTTCATTAGAACTTTGGTTAACTTTTCAAATGTTGATCATTACATGTGACAAACCATATTTTTGGGGGGCTTTTTTTGTGCCTTTATTCGAGAGATAGGACAGTAGTCCTCTTTGTATTTAGTTCTTTAAAAGTCATCCGGGTTTAGCTTGTTTGCACAAAATAAGCCAATCACAGCAACTCTGAGCAAACTAGCATCATCCAGCTTCTACATGACTTGTGTCGGCAGCTTCCTCTCTCTCTCTCTGAGAGCACAACGTCTGTGCAGCACACAAGTGTTGCTACTTTTTGACTTTTTGGGAATTTCTGTTACTTTAATTTCCCCCGAACTGTTAAAATATCGTCATCTCTATGTTGCTCTGATTCACTGACGCACTATTAACACACAGACACAGACACCAAGCGTTCCAGGGCCAAGGAAGTGAACTGTGCTTGAGCACGGATCAGAGCGCTCACACTAGTCAAATGAACTGGACTTTGAGGGTGAAGCGTTCTTCTCTTTTTCTTTTTTTTGGGGGGGGGGGGGGGGGGGGGCTTTTTATGCCTTTAATGGAGAGATAGGACAGTGGATAAAGTCAGAAATCAGGGAGAGAGAAAGAGAGAGTGGGGAATGACATGCGGGAAAGAGGCCACAGGTGGGATGCGAGCCCGCTTGAGACGACAGCCTCCATACATGGGGCGCGCGCACTAACCACTGCGCCACCAGCGCCCCTTTGAGGGTGAAGCGTTCTTAAGCATGGTACGGACTGTCTAGTGTGAGTGCACCCTAAAACACTTTAACTCCTCTTCAGCATCATCTTATCCCATTTATTGACAGCTTGGTTTATTCATGTTTTACCTTATTACACTGGACTGTGTGAAATCTAATTCAAAAAGCTGTTTCCATGATTGGTTTTGGCATGAACGAAACACTAAAAGAAGAAACTGAGACCTACCATGGGATTTGAGTCAGCGATGAGATCTCTCAGAGAGTCCAGGAAGCCCTGGTCTTCTACCATCTGGGCGTTAATGTCGTGAAGTTTAGCCACACAAACTGCTGCCGTCTTCCTCACGTATGGATCCTCATCCTTCAGACACTTCCTGAGCGGCTCACACAGATACTCAGTGATCTTGTCTACCCGGATGCAGCCCATGGTGCGGACGGCCAGAGCTCGGATCAGAGGGTTGGGGTCTTCACAGTCCTGAAGAGCAAGACCAGACAGTCAGTTTATTATTTCATTGGAGACCTTTTAGTGGAATTGTTGTGTTCAGCATAATTTTTCAGCTCATTAATGATCATTGTCAGTCTCTTCTTTTATGTGTAAATAGTTGTTTTATTTTATTTTTTTACAGTGGGTTCATATATCGTTATAAAGAGTTGAAAAAAACAAATCAAGTTCATTTGGGGCCTTGCCTTGACGAAGCTGTTGACGGCCATGATGGCCATGTCCGGCTGGCTCTTGGCGTAGTTCATCAAATAGAGATAGACCAGCTTCTTCAGCTCCAGGTTGTCGGTCTGCATGCAGTTCACCACATCTGGAAACAA
Organism: Labrus mixtus; assembly: GCF_963584025.1. Taxonomy (NCBI): domain Eukaryota; kingdom Metazoa; phylum Chordata; class Actinopteri; order Labriformes; family Labridae; genus Labrus; species Labrus mixtus. The sequence goes on from NC_083625.1 coordinate 5,359,511, forward strand.
AGAGCTGGAAGCACCGCAAGAGGTTTTTGTCAGACTCAAGAGAATTATGTTTCAAGGATCTTTTCTTCATCTCAGTGTTGCATAAATTCATTCACAAAGTCGGCCTAATGGCCATTATAATCTATTATCAGAAGTGTGGTTCAGAAGGTCTGAAAATGGAAAAAGGAGTACGCTTCTTATTGGGGTTTTCAAAATTGATGCCTGATTTTTAAAGCTATTTCTGCATTCCTTATTTTCCGTTTCACAACACTGAGTTAACTTAATAATTAACTGCTAATGCTTTAGCACAGAGTTCTTGCTTATTTTTCCACTGCATTGACCAATCAAAATAATTCCAGGAGCTGAGTCACTACAGTAGCCACAAAGATAAAGTTTTCAAGAATAAACCGGTGCTGAAAGTATGAAGAAAAACAATATCAGATGAGCAATTCCTCATAGGTTGGCCTCATTTTGATTTGCTGGACATGGTTAATGATTCAGATCACTGACTGGTTGATGTCAGAGTTTAAATGTGTGAGTGTTACCTGACATCCTTGCCAACAGTCATGGCAGCGATGACCTTCTTCACCGCCTCTTTTCTCTTCTCCTTCTTCTCATTGTTCAGCTCGGCCTTCAGTTCAAAGATCTCCCCTGCGAGACGAATCACACGGCACATTGACAGAAATTAGATTTTCACTTCAAGAAAGTCAAAGAAATAGAATGTTTAAGGATTCAATTACTGTATTTATTCAGTACAGTAATTAAACAATACTAATAACACTCAGGTACACCAGCTCTTTCCTTGCTCACCTTTTTTGTTCGTCGTGAAATATTTGGAATCCGTCATGATTGCGGTCCTTTAAGCCTGTGCAGAGGTAAAATACAGTGTTAATAATAATAATAATAATAACAACTTTATTTATATAGCACCTTTTGAAAACACAGGTTTACAAAGTGCTTTGACAAACACAGAAGAACATAAACAACAGCAAGAACATAACAGATGCAAAATACTACAAATAATTAAATACAATTCAACAGAAAAGAACCCAAAGTGCACGATACCCAACAGACATATATAACCCGACCATCACAAGAACCATCACAAGAACCCAGGCTGAACATGTTAGTAAAAGAAAATGCTGCTGCTCAGCTTTTAACCGGCTCCAGAAGAAACACGCACAGTGACACCTCGACTTTTACAATCATGGTGCACATCAGAAAACACAGAGCAATCTGTACAGACAAACATGCACAGAAAAATGGGTTATACTGAAGAGCTCAATGACTTTCAATGGGTCACTATTACAGAGTTTTTGGAGAGTGACATTTATCCCATGAGACAGTCTGTTGGATTGGGAGTAACAACCACTCTCTCCCTCTGAATTGGTAGGAAATGCAAGCTTGCAGTACCAGACCGCCAAGTAGTGCATATGATTTATTTTCAAATACTAGGTTGCAACACTCTGACAAGTTCCAAACTGTCCCAGGAAGGAGTGTCAGCACTTTTTATCTGCAGCTTTATGACATGGTTCACATGAGTTAATGGTGGGAGTGGTGAAGAGCACAGACTGAAGAGCTTCTGCATAAAAAAAAAAAAAAGGAGCATAACATGATATTTTGCTTCCAGCTGACTAAACAAGTATCAGGGAAGAAATGCTTTTTCCAGACTAATGTGGAAGAACATGACTGAACCGGTAAAAGGTTCTGATCTCATCCCCACTCAACATCTTTGGGATAACAAAATCCTCCAGCTGTATCATCCAACATCTGGTCCAACCTCACAGAGACTGCTGTGACTCGGGGGGGAAAATAACCCTTTGCAGTTCCACAATGTTTTGCATCGCTTGTAAGATAAAATGTGTAGGACCTGTGTCATCGATATCTCACCTAGTTTCTATGCTCCTCATATCTGGAACAAAGATATAAAGATATATAATTAAACAATTTTAATAAGATTTTAAATTTTAACTCTACACTGTAACTTTTTTTTAAATATTTTTACTTTATTTATTTAAATTAATTAAATTTGAATTATTTTTATTTGAACATATTTTTCAGATTTAATAATTCCAATTATTTTTTTTAATTATTATATTTATTTTTTTAATGTTCTATTTTAATGTTTCTTTTCTTTCCTCTGTCATGATGCTTTTTGATGTCTTGTGTGAAGCACTTTGAATTGCCTTGTTGTTGAAATGTGCTTTATAAATAAACTTGTCTCACGTTTTAAAATTCCTTCGCTAAAATATGCAACTGAACGCATCTTAACGTAAACACAGATAGCTTGTTAGCACTGCGTCTTAACATTATCACACCTTTCCTTGTTGAATAACAGCTAAGTATAGCCCTTATTAGTCATGACAGGTGCATTCCTGGGCTGGTTGTGATACAGTTTGGCCTCTTTTAAAGGATTAAATCGCAGCATAGTGGTTTCCCCTTCAGCCTTTAACAGTGTCGTTAGCCTGCTGCATGCTAACATTAAATGCACCCGGCGGCTCAATGAAAACCGCTAAAGTCACTTCTAGTCCTCAGCGGGGAAAACAAACAAGTGTGCAATTTCCAGCATCGGCAAGGTAGCTAGTATCTTTACAAGTTACCGGTTGGAGTTTTAATATTAAAGCATTAAATCAGACATTAAATCAGATGAGTGATCAGCGGCCCAGTTTTCTCTGCTGCCGACAGGATGTTCAGTCTGCGATCAGCTGACCGATAAAAACCAAAACACATAAATACAGACATCACGTTGGGACACATTTAGAAAGATTAAGTATTTCAGATACCTTGTGGAGTGTAAGTCAGCGGGAAAAGTGTACAGTGGGTGCAAGACGCAGGTTTGGTCCTTTGCCTTGTTGGAGGAAGATGGAGAATCTGGATCGTAATGGTACGTTCAGGGTCATCGGAACTTGGACGACTTCCCTCCTGAGACGAGACCCTTATGAAGTTTTTGCATTGTAGATCATGTATTTTCTGGTTGCAACGAATCAGTACGACGGAGCTGTCTTCTTCTCCACGGTAATAGTTTGTATTTATGTGGTTGGGATCCGCACATAGCTTATAATGCACCATTTATGTATTTATGTGCTGCAAGGTCACCGGGGGAAATGACACCGCCCATGATGGACTGTGTGGGGATGATGTGGATTCATCGATTTTAGTGTCATGAAGGTACACTGGTAAAATAGAAAATCGCACCTCCTCCGGTCCAAACTGAGATTGTGTTGTCCTTTTATATGATTAGTATAAGGCGGGACTACTTACTGTTTTACAATTTCCTACAGTAATGAATGTAACACACGAAAGGGACTCTTGCCAGAGATGTCAAAATGATTTCCTGCGTGTCAGTGAAACTACAATAATGAAGAGTCTGCTTGTCCATTTGGCTACTAGCTATCTGCTTCTTATATAGGAAATACTCAGACTGTATATGTTAAATCACCCAGAACCTAAAACACAACAATAATACTTAAGTGTGAGTCTGTCAGGTTTTCTGTTTATTATAGTAACTTTAAAAAAAAACATCTGTTCTGTGGTAAACATTCAGGAGGAAAGAAAAAACATTTCTATGCAAAACCTACAATGCAAGTATTCTGTTTAGAATAATAACATCTCCAATTTACATTTAAGTGAAAAAAACTTATAAAACAACTTTATACTAGAGCAAAAACGATTAATATGCCTAAAAATACCAATATGAAATACAAAAATTAAACTCTAAAAAAAAAATGTTCCTCAATTTTTACAGGCATTACAGTTTCTAACAGAATAAATGTGTCTAGAATAATAATCTTAGTCAAATAGACTTCATACATCCAACACAATTTGTGGTGATGCCACACAAAGAAGGCATAGCTTTTCTTTTTCTTTACTAAAAAGATCAACCTCCCAAACATGTAAACTGTCTTTACATAAAAAAATAATTCTTCTGTCCGACTCTAACAGTACGTTCTGTCTACTGTTATCACCCAAACGCGGTAAATGTGCAAATTTTGATTAAAGGCAAACTCAGTGTCTCTTGTAATGTCGCCTCTTTTCTTAACCCTTAATTGGCTGTTTTCAGGGTTTTTTAACGACTTTCTCGTTTATGCCGATGATTCAATCTGGAGTTTGGAGGTGGCGTTGATCAGGTCTCTAGGAAGACCTTCTCTGGCGTCTTGCATCTTTTTCCTGGCCCTCTGGAAGGCCTCTGGCGGAGAGAGAAAATAAAATAAACACAATTTAAAATAGATAGCATATATATTTCCTCTTTAAACTTTATTAGTTTTTATGTTTGTTTAGTCATTTCTGGCAAATTGTCCAAAATAAAAGTGATTCTGACCACCATTGTTTATATATTATTTAGGCTCCACTGTCCATAATCCAAGGAAAGCTTATTATTTTATTAATGTTGATCTGTTGCTGCGATCAAAGAGAGTTTATTGGCGATGCTCTTTGCTCAAAAGAAAGATCAACATTTTAAATATACTGGGTTTATGGGATGGAACAAACTTGTGTCCAGTAACATATCAAGCATGCTTTCAAGTACTTTTTTAAAACAATGTGTATTAAAACAGCAGTAATGTGTTTAAATTTAGTTTTAATTGAATGTTTTTACCCAGGATGGTACAAACAGCTCCTTGCTGACTGAATCCTCCCAGCTGATCAAACACTCTCTGCCTCCTCTTTTTCAACATGGTGGCATCAACGAAGGCCCTGAAATGTACACAACATATACATAAACAACTACTGTGTAGAAAATCAAAACATGTAATAGTGTGATATTTGCTATTGATTCATAAAACATTAAGAAACACACACACACTTTTGATTTTCTATAAATCCTCCTTTACACTTACAGCCACTGTGGACATTGACAGAAACACCTGGCCCACACTTTTCAGTCCACCAGCTCTTACCTGGCTTGCTGGATGCAGTGCAGGTTAAAGGTGACACTTCCTGTGGTTTCTGTTGTAAAGCCAAAGCGACTCAGCCGCTCTCCCTGCAGCCACACATGAAAGTGGAAGAATAAGAAAAGCTTTCTGTCTTGTTATTGGAAAAAACGTGGACTTTTAAAATCCAGTTTCCAAAATATTCACAAAATTGGGAAAGTAATTTACTCATGAGGAAACGTGTACCAAAATACACAAATGTTTTGCATCTTTTGGATTAACTGAATGTAAGAAGAAATGTTTTAATTTTCTTGGAAACTCCACGGGTACCTCTCTTTATTTTAAGGAATTAAAATGGCATGGTGTAATTTTAGTCGCTTAGGAGTGATCCTATTTGGACTGCCTATAAAGTGTTGCCTACATGCAGATATATTTTTGCATTATTCGGTAAAAATGTAATTATAAAAAAACTTTGAAATTGTTCATATCCATTCATTTACCAAGACTTTCCACAAAAGTTCAAAGCTACCTTGAATGTCCCTGGTATCCTGACGTAGCTGTGGTCTTCAAGCTCTGGAGAACCTCCGATAAAGAATCGCCTCAGAGCAGAGACGGTTCCTGTCTGAAGGGGTCTCCATGTATGGCATGTTAGTGTATGTTTACCTGGAACACACAAAAGTATACACACACAAAGAAAAAAATAGAATACATGAATATAAGACCAAGGGCTTGAGACTGTCCATAAAGCTATAAAACATTTAGCTTCTTAGTTTTGAAGGTTGTTCCTGTGTTTTGTTCAGCATTCATAGCAGCAGATACATTTACACTTTCCTCTTTATTTTAAATGGATACACCATTTGTAAATGTGAATAAAAGCTGAAAAAATACAACTTTAAATGATTTGAACAACAGCATATAACAACAAATGTTTCTATTATTTGATTGTTCAATTGAATTTTACATTAGAAAAAGAAAACACTGGTTTGTTCCAGTTTGTAAAATGTCAGTAATTGGCTTTCATAGAAAAAATTACAATAAAAAACGAACTGTTGAAGGCAGCCTTTATTGTAATTCAACAACCTGGAATTGAAAATGTGAAATGTAAAAAGCATACCAGGCATTGCAGGAAAAAGCAGATAGCCGTAACCTTCAGTCCGATAGCGCTGCCAGGAGTCCAGAGACAGAACTTTGAAGTAGAGCACTGGCCACTGAGGAACTGACTCTGAAACCAAAAGAAAACTCAAAGTTCAGACTAAACTCATAAATGTATAAATGTACCTTTAAAATAAATACATCACTAGAATCAAAATTAACCAAACATCATATTCCATAGATGATACTGACCTTCACTCTCTTTTTCACACATGTAGAACGCCTCAAAGCTGAAAGGGAAACTGAAGAAAGCTACATTTTCCTGTTGGTAGAAAATTTGACTTTTTTTAGGGTTCAATCAATCTCAGTGACAATGCTCTGAAGCTGTTCTCCGTTTTAAACATTATACAAACCTTCCCTAATGTTTTAGTCCGGCAGGTTTGGGTTACCCCAGAGAGAGACTGAAATGGCAAACTGGACCAATCTGAAACCAGAGAGAATCATAGAAGTAGAAGTTAGAGTAGTTTGAATTATTACTTTATTTGATTTTATCACAACAGTTAAAACTACTTTCTTAAACTGCATGTGACTTACTGTTGGGCAGCTCCATGAAGAAGTGGATGTATAAATTATCATATTCAAATCCTTTGGCTGAGACTGGAAAAAGGAGAATAAAAGAAAGACAAACTTATTAAAGACATTTCATAAATATTAAACAGTTGTGATAACCACTGATCTCCTACTCACCAATCTCTCCATGCATTACATAGCGCAGAATACCAGCAGGAGGCTGAGGAGGAGGCATGAAGTACTTATCAGTCTGAGCAAGATCAAGAAAACTTAAACTTGTGAGGACTTGATTCTATTTGTCGTCGTATATGACTTAAAACTGAATAACTTTAAAGTTTTAGACCATTGGTTGAACAAAGCAAACGATTTAAATTATTCACTCTGACCTAAAGCCCTAATAGAAGTGATAATATAATGAAGACTCACCATTTCAAAGTCTTGACCAACAAGGCTGTTGAGGTACTCCTTGTGTCGTATGTACAGCTACATGAAGAGAAAAGTGAACGTTATAAGTGATATTACGCTGCCTCCATGAACGGTAAAATCAAAATGCACATTAAAGGCTGTTCTCTTCAGTTCTGCTCTGGTTGTGGAGGAAGTGTGACTGAGGTGAACTCACATCTTTGTACATGTTCTGCTCCTTCTCCGTTTCCTCTGGTTTCATGGCTGTAGATACATTCTCCAGAGTGAGACGCCAAACTTCTCTCCGCTCGCCCTCGGTTACGATCCTGCACACCGCAAAGCACAAACAGGTTTTCATGTAGTTTTAAGGTGTTTTTTGTGTATTCATATCGGATATGAACCTCAAGTTAAAGTAGCTCATTTAAAATGATAATTTATAACTCAGGTGTTGAAAGGTCTATGGTAGGCACTCCCTCTAGAGGGATTGACTAGTACCTATTTTGAACAAGTATAAATAAGTCCCACCTGTGTATATTTGAATAAATTGCCTGTTACACGCTGAAGAACTAAAGAAGAGCGTCTGCTCGAAACGTCTGTGTTGCAATTAAAAAACAATTTTGGAGTTCTGTCTTTACCATTTTTCTTTCTTATAGTTTGCCCATAAACCATGCTGTACATATTATAACAGTTTCTTTCTTTTTAATGATTCATCACAGACCATCCGATATCAGTCTAGACTCTAGACATGTGGGCTAAAGTGGTGGACCTTTAACTGTGTGGCTCAAAGCCTATTACAGCTTTAACTGGTGAAGCAGTTCATGTTGATATGATATAAAAACTAAAGACACACACGGTCTCAGTCCTGTTGTGAACTTGCCTGTAGGGCTCTTTGCCTTTGTTGAAGTCGGGTTTTACGATGACTGTTCCGTTGCCGTCTGTTTTTATGGTTAGCAGCAAACATTCATTCTCTTTCTGGCCAAGTCTGGGAACACACAGAAACAGAGAATCACAAAAGAGGTACACACCTGAGTTAATCAATGCAGCGTACTTCTAAACTTCTAAATCTCCCACACATCAGATTTTATTCTACTTTATAGCCTATTTGTTCTCATCATCATCTTAACTGGTAGAAACATGAGATCAGATCCATGATCAGAATCTGAGTATTTTTCAGGATAAGGAAAAAAAACTGTTGATGAATTTGAACATTTACACACAAGCATTAAAATCTGTATGCTTTGGGGTCAGCTGAAACATATCTGGAGACGGTCTCAGGAACTTTGTTGTTGGATTTCATCCCCATGTTAATGACACCCACAGAGTGTGACCATATCCTCAAGGAAAATGTGTGTTAAAAGGTTGCTTGCCTGTGCTGCTTACTATCACAAGCCATTGGAAAACAGTTAAAGAGAAGCCCTTCCACTGTGATGGAAAAATAGGCAGGGTACATACAGAACACTGCTGCCAACATCCATGACAAAACCATGTTTACTGACTCGAGTCTTACCTTCCAGGAGGGCTCAGGTCCCCCATGATGTGCATGGTCTGCATGGTATTATTCACCACATGGCTGTTTTTCACAAACTCCTCTGTGGGCTCCCACGTAATGATCTTTGACTTAGGGACACTTGAATCCCTGCAAAGTTCAACACAACATCATAACTGTGACATAAATGTTTGAAACATTTAAACAATACAAGTTTAAACTTCCAGGACAAACAATCATTACAAATCAAAGTTTCTTGAATACATTTGATCTCATCTGCATTGAATGTTGACAAATATATGCAACTATTTTACATATTAAAGAGAGAAGCTAGGCTAAAAGGGGATACTCTTTTTAACATGTGTTTTGAGAATACAGTCTTTCCCTATGAGTCCATTTAAAGAAGTGAGCTGGTTCTCTACTCACATGGTGCGTCTTTCCTGCCGTCTGTGTCTCACACTGGCCATCCTCTCAGCCAGGAATGTGGGGCGGGATACGGTGGTGGTCAGTAAGTCAGCGGCTTGCTGCTTTAAGGTTAAAAAAAACAACAAGCTAATTAAAAGCACAGATAGAAATAAGAATGATAGAACCTGAGGTTTCACAAAGAAATTAATTGCTTTAAAGCTCTTCTGACATGTTTGCTGGTTAGACATGATATTTAAGTGTGATTCACAATCTGCGTAATGCGTCACTAAACACACTGGACTGTTACAAAAAGACAAAGTTAAATCTGCTTATGCTTCTCAGGCGATAAAGCTAAAGTGGTCAGATGTGGACATAGCTGCAGAAATGTGCGCTTACATGACAGTAAAACACACTTTGTTGGAAACAGTGCTGTTTTACGACATGTGTTTAACATACTTTTACAGCTACTTTGTATGATTTAAATGAAGATTGTATTGTGTTGTGAAGAAACCTTAGTAACAAACAGAACTTGACTTAAAAGACTGCGATGTAGATTAAGGTGATAAAAGAAACTTGAAGAAACTCACCCACTGACTTTATTTTTTTATGACTTAATTGTGATTGACTTTCTGTCTGTTTTGTGTATGAAAATGTAAAATATAAACTTTATTGTGAATTACTGGAAACTGTTGATGAAACTGATAAATGCAAAACAACATACCATTTGGTTGAATGGAAGGCAGTTAGTGTAGCGGTCATGATCGGTGTATGTAAAAATTCTGTGATTTCTTCTGCCCTTTGACCTCTTCAGGGCCTTGACCTCTGTGTGGTACTGACGGTCCAGAGGGGTCTGACATGCTGCCTCATTCTGGAAAAGTTCCATCTCATACTGGGCGCACATACAGAGACAAAGAGAGGATGGTGAGTTGTAAGGCTTCTTCAATAGGACACAGAGATATAAATTCAAAATGTGTGCACTTTTAAACTAAATGAAATCTATCAGTATAGTTTGCTTTGTGATACAAGTTCTACCTGACTGAAGAGTTTCTCCTGCCAGCCCACCTCCAGCTCCTCTTCATTATCACCTAGTGACAGAGAAACAACGTTACTAAAATGTGATTTGAAGGAAACATCCACCCTAAAACATGCATACATGTTGTACTGAAGTTAGACACTACGTCCATTCCTGTAACAGTGTTGTTTTCAATGATATAAGTACTTTCTGTGGACAGCAAATAAACAAAAACAACACAAAATAATAAATAAATAAATAATATTTTATATACTAAGTACTTCTTGTTACCTGCCAGCAATAGTTCATCTGCAAACAAAACTCAGTAGGTTCTGACAAGTTTGAAAGTCAAGCAATGAAATGTAGAAATTACAATTGACTGAATTTAATTTATTTATTTAATAGGGACAATGCAATTTAACATAATTTCAATACAAAGCATGAAACTGATGTGCTGCATAAAGAGTTAATAGATATTGGTAATTTCCAACTCGTGTCCCCAGTTGGGCCTTTGTGTAAACAAACAGATTAAAATGTACAACATTCAGTTACATAAAAACCCAAAACACGATATGAGGATACATTAAAATACATCTACAACAATACAAATGCTATGAACCAGTTTAAAATAAAGTTTGAAGATACTAATTAAAAGTGGGTTGAGCCAGCATTACACCTGTTTGGAAAAAGATTTTAAGTCCAATGATTACAAGCAATCAACCAGAGGAGATTTACAGTTAAAGAAAACTGTGCAACATGTCTACAAAAGGTAAAATAACTTGTTATTATTCATCCATTACCATCAGGATAAATGTACCTGTGTGACTTTTTGAGGTGAGGGTCTCCAGCTCAATGTCTCCTCTGTCTCTCTGGGACAGAACCTGCTGCTGAAGGTGCTGAGAGAGGGCAGCTGTAGAGGTCACCCTCTCTATACGGACCCTAAAGTTAGGAAACAAAAAACATCTTGTTGAATTCACGTGTGCTGATATTAAAGTAAATTCCTTCACTAAACCAGGTAACACGGCAGCAGACAGTAAATCAATCCAACATCAGTTACTTACTTTATTCTTAAGTTTTTAACAGCATCCCGGGACCGAAACACAGCTTCCCCGGTGTCCGTGTTCCAACAGTCTGCCATTAATATTTAGATGTTTGTTTTAATGTTAGCCAGCATTAGCGATCAGCTCTACAGTAAACACATTAGTCCCTGTCGACTTTAAACGAGAATAAATTATTATAAAATAATCCCTAGCAGCGTTTGCAGATGAGAATTGCTGTCAGAAAAGAAAGCGCGAATGTTATAAGTAAAAGCTACCAAAGGAAGATAACAATTCAAGCACAAAGCACGGCTTAAAGATAGTTGTCGTTGCCATAGAAATATGGGTAGTTCTTCTTCTTTTATTTATATCTTTGGCGGTTTGATAACCATCTTTCATGAGCATTACCGCCCCCTACCGGCGCAGTCTAAAAGAGCCAAAGTCTCTTTACTAATATTACAGAGTGTATAGTCTATGACTCAGATAAACCAATTATTTCTACTTAATAATATTAATTGGAGTAATACTTGACCTAATGAATCAATAATAACATTTTAATATATACATATATATATGTTTTATTTATTTTTATTTTTATATATATATATATTGGAGTAATACTTCACTTAATGAATCAATAATAACATTTTTTATATGTTTTAATTTTTTTAATTTTGATATATATATATATATATATATATATATATACGTTTTAATCTTATTATTGATCCATTAAGTCTCAACTAGCTGGAAGGTAATATACTCATGTAACTTTTTTTTCACATTGTTCGATGATGCACTAAATATCAAAATATTAAACTAGGAATTACAGTCAGATTTATTTTGTTGAAAGAGTGTTTGGTAAAAAGCTTTCAGGTCGAAAGCTCCTTCTGGAATAATTCACCTGTTCATATCAGATCCATTTTTTTTACTTTGTTTGTTTAACAATGATTTGTCTTCTTTCCCCTTGTTTATCAAAGCCCTCAACACTAAGCTGTAAAGTTTATGTGTGTGTGTTTGTGTATGAGTGTGTAGGTACAAGTGAGTGTGTAGTGTAGATGTGTAGCTGTACCTGCAGTTGTTCACCACTGTTCTTAATTTTCACATATTTATGTTTTAGTTATTTACTATGTATGGAATTTAATAATTATTTAACTGGATATGTTTTACTGATTAATTAATATACTTTGATGTTTTGTTACTGCATCAGAGCACCGTGAAGTCCAAAGAAAATGTCCTACTGGTACAATAAAGTTACTCTTATCTCATCTTGTATTATTATATCTTTCTCAGTGAAGGGGTGTTCTAACATTTTAACACTAACACTGTCACTGTTTATTTGTATTTGTATTTACTTATAATAATATGTTCCGCTCATATTCTTACTTTGATATTGCTGGCCTCTTTGTCCATCATTTGGTTGTAATGTTTTTCATCCACTACTTTTATTTTTTTATTTTTTATTATTTATTTTTTTATATTCAGGTCTAATTACAGATTTTTTCCTCAACTGTTTATAGGTTCTTGTTTAAATCTCACATAAATATTTTTTGTCCCTGCACGGGTTATGTACATTTCTTGTATAATTTTATTTTTACTTACTTTTTTTTTTTTTTTGCACAGTTTAAGTTTGTTTCATCTAGAGGTATTCTTTAAATCTTTTTTTCAGGTTAATATATATGTATGGAGGGGGGGCATCAGTTTTGTGGTTTAATTTGTAAGAAATGTCATGTACGTCTTTGTAACCTGCTACTGGATGCTTTGAATTTCCCTCGGGATCAATAAAGTATCTATCTATCTATCTATCTATCTATCTATCTATCTATCTATCTATCTATCTATCTATCTATCTGTCTGTCTGTCTATCTATCTATCTGTCTGTCTATCTATCTATCTATCTATCTGTCTATCTATCTTTGTTTGATTTTAGTGGGTTTCTTTTTGTTGTCTTTTTCTGTGCTATTTAAACACTTTATCTTTTTTTTTAAATGTTCTTTTCTTTTTTAATTGTTGTACATTTTCTTCTGTTGGGACCCGCTTAAAATCGAGATATTACATTTCCAAATTTTACATTTACATTTCTTATCCTAATTAATAAATAAATAAATAAATAAACAAACAAATAAATAAATAAATAAATAGATAAATAAATGAATGAATAAATGAATGAATGAATAAATAAGTAAATAAACAAATGAATGAATGAATGAATGAATAAATAAATAAATAAATAAATAAATAAACGAATGAATGAATGAATGAACGAATAAATAAATGAATAAATGAATGAATGAATGAATAAATAAATGAATGATGACTGAATAAATGAATGAATGAATGAATGAATGAATGAATGAATGAATAAATGAATGAATGAATGAATGAATGAATGAATGAATGAATAAATGAATAAATGAATGAATGGATAAATAAATAAATGAATAAATGAATGAATGGATAAATAAATAAATGAATAAATGAATGAATAAATAAATAAATAAATAAATAAATAAATAAATAAATGAATAAATAAATAAATAAATAAATAAATGAATGACTGAATGACTGAATAAATGAATTACTGAATAAATAAATAAATAAATAAATGAATGATAAATAAACATGTGGTGGCGGTAACGATCAGTTATGTTTGCAGTGAGTCGTCAAATAAAAAAACGAAGAAGAAGAAGAAGAAGGAGGAGGCGGAGGACCAGTCGCCGACATCTCGGAGCCAATCACACCACTGGCGGGTCTCTGGTTGTTATGCTGACCTGTCACAGTGTTTCTGTAAAACATTATAACGTTTCTAAAGCCACATCATGGCGTCGTTTGTGACCGAAGTGCTCGCCAGCTCTGGGAAACTGGAGAAAGAGGATCTGTCCTGCAAAATAAGCAAAATGTCGCGGAAGGTGGAGGACGCAAAGGTAACCCAGCAGCTAGCATAACATGAGCTAACTATGCTAAGCAAAGTTTGAACTAGCCGTTAGCCGTTAGCTGACTAGAAAGAGCATGAAACTTAACTCTCCCTTTACAAAACGTAAGTCTTAAAATCTCCACCAAATAAAAGTGATATTAAAAGTAATTAAAAGCCAATATCAGTGTGGTTTATCCATCTATTTAATTACAGTTTGTTATGTTTAGAGAGACTTATATTAACATGTAGTTCAGATACTTAAGGTGACAACGTGGCTGTTGTTTATTCAGTACAAAACAACAATACTTTCATTTATTCCACTGATACCAGCTTTATCTTGCTTTTTGCTATTAGGATGGACTTATTTTACATCAGATTTACAGGTATGGGGGGGGTTATGGTATACATAAGCCAGAAGACTAAGCAGCTGGGCTTAAAATAAAGTGCTGGACTTTGTAAAAAGTTATCTTAAACTTTCTTTATGCATTTATTCACAGGAAGAAGTATGTGACATGATAAACAAGAGGTACAGTGACTTCCTACCTAGTCTGCAGGGATCTGAAGACTTAATGAAGCAGGTCGATGAGGTCTCCAAAGAAATGGATATCCTTAAAAACTGCATTGAAACTGAGGTGTGTGTGTGTGTGTGTGTGTGTGTGTGTGTGTGTGTAAAAAGTAAAGCTGATCAGATTGTGTTCAGTTCTGCCTTGAAACATGTTGTGTTTGTGTATCGGATCACAGGTTCAGCAGAACATCCACGTGGCTGTAGATGAATATGCAAAGCTGAAGCAGCAGCTGGAGAAAAATACGATCATAATAACGATGCTCGGACACCTGAAAGAGGTAAAACATGTTTGGTAAATGTCTAGCTCTCGAAATTGTACAGAAAGAAAAACAGAGGATCAATAATAACTATATTTGAATGTTTCAGTGACTGATTGTGATTGTATTTCTTATTTGAATATTTGGTTTTAGTATTTGTATATTTCTGATATTAGGCATCTACAGACTTGCTCCAACAATATTTAGTTGTTCTTGTACAGTGACAGTAAACATATCTTATCTTATCTTCATCCTCTGTGCGTCTCAGTTTCATAGTGCCAAAGAGGACTTCAACAAAGCTTTACTGGACAAGAAGTATGTTGATGCTGCCAACCACCTGGAGAGGGTAAGGGCTTCTGATGTCACATTCACACTATGACACACCTGTAATGTAAATTGAGGCTGGGAAAATAATCTAAACTTTTTTTACACACTATTTTTTTATATTTACTAGAAGTTAAAGAAGTTTAGATTATTTCCACAAAGTGATGTATCTGTACGCTTTCAATTAGCAGTGTCAACAAGCTTTGATACAGTAAAAATAAGCACCTCATTCTTCTAGAACGTGACCATGGGCATGCGCCATGTGAATACCTGTTTATAGTACATCTTTGTGGGTCTACTGTCTATTAACATAAAAACGGGTTTGAAAATGTGTCACAGGCAAGAGCTAGTGTGGATTCACTGAAGGGCTGGAAGACATCTCAGCTGCCCTTGCTCAGCGCTCTCAGCTCTGAGCTCACGGTGCAGAGAGAAAACTTGATTTACCACCTGGGAGATGAATGGAAGAGCCTCGTTATCTGGAAATTGCCATCCTCGAAGGGTAAGACTTTCTCGGAAGGAAACCAGCATAAATGCATTAAAAGTTTGTCCTTGTCACTCAAAACTCACAGATTATTATCAGATATCTATCCCTCCCTTGGTGAAAAATTACATCATTTAGTATTCATATCATATATCATCTGGTATTTTACTAGTTTGCATTTCCTTTATTTTTTTCTTAAAAACCAAGAAAGTGAGCTTGATTCATTAGTTGTGACTGTTGGATTTTTACCACCAGAGCCAGCAGGTCTGAAGTCTTTCCTGAAGGTAGAGCTGAACCTGACCTATGGTAGCAGCAAGGATGGAGAACCAACACCTCCAGCTCTGTTGCGCTGTGTCCTGCAAGCTCTGGCCATCCAGGGAGACCTTCAGCACAAGATCAAACTCTTCAGTAAGAACAATGACGAACACACGGCAATGTCCTGATTAAGTTTTCATACCTTAAAGAGACTTTGAGTTCTTGGAACCGCCTGCTTCATAGCAGTCCTTGTTGTCGTTCTTCAGGTCAGGTGCTGTTAAAGACCATGCTGAAACCACTGGTGGTGTACCCATCACTGTCAGTGAGGGTAACAGAGCAGCAGGGGGAGGGCACCATCCTGGCTTTACAGTGTCTGGAGGAGAGCCAAGAAGAGAGATCGGCGCCTTCACAGGTCTACAGCAAACTGCTCCTGGTGCTCAAGACGCTGCACTCACACCTGCTGGGTATATTTAACATTTCACTGTTTAACTGCCTAATTAAGACTCCATGGGTCTTAAGCTGACACCAAAGTCAGCAGGTTTACAATTTTAAACAGAGTTAAACAGTAAGATTTATAATAATTGAATGTGTGTTTATATCTATTTCTCTCCTGCTGTAAGATAACATGAGATGGCTCAAAGCAGCTTACATGCTTTTTCTCCCCAGATGTGTCTATTGGTGATAAAAAACTCTCAGCCATCTTGGGAGAACTGATTTGGGAGGACATTTCCAAGTGCATCATCCATGAGTGTCTGCTCTACTCCATCCCCACCAACAGCAGCCAGCTGGAGAAATACAACACTGTATGGAGATGACAGCACTTTGTATAGTATACAAACATCTGCCAACTGTTCTAGCTGATTATGAAGTCTTTGTGGCATTACTTTCATTTATAAGATTATTTAGCGGCTAAATCTTTTGTTTTTTATTTGTGTTAAAGGTGATCAAGGAAACGGAGGAGTTTGAGAAGTCTCTGAAGGAGATGGAGTTTCTGCAGGGTGATTCCACAGACCTGCTCAAATATGCCAGGGATGTCAACTGTCACTTTGCCAGCAAGAAGTGCAAGGATGTCATCGTGGCAGCCCGCAAACTCATGACCTCTAAGATGCACAACACAGTCAAGGTGGGTGAGCTGGGGATGAGGGTCGAGATGGGACAGGTGTGATTAGACAACCGTAAACTAAACACTCAACCTCACTAGTCGCACCAGAATTACTAATCAGTTTAAGTGATTATGAATATTTCTATGAACATATGCCAGTAATGCTTCTAAAAGGTTGTGTAGAAGCTGTAATACAGCCACCCGCCACAAACCAGCACAGTGGACAGATGACAGCTCGTAGGAGCAGCTAAGGTTAGCCAGAGTCTGCCAGCTAATTTGACGTAGTTTACATGGTCAGTCAGAAAAGATAACACAACAAATCAAGACAATGACTGCACAAGATATAAAGTGTTTTCTTACCTTTAGACAGTGGACTAGTCTGAATGTTATGTCTGTTTTTATTAACAGGGAAGTTTGTCATTAGAACCATTTCTAGACTTGATTGATAGAAACTAAAATGGAAAACTAGAAACGTATATTTCTTCTTCATTTTTTTAAATATATATATATATATTTTTATGGCTTATTTACTTTGTATTTATTCTTATATTGTTTTATTTGCTTTGATAACCTGCTGCTTTAACAACACTTTTGCAGTTTGGGATCAATAAAGTAAATCTGTCAATCTATTTATCTATCAAACATGCATGTTATTTACTCCAGTGTTAAGTTAGCTGTCTTTGTAGTAAAGATACTGTTAGCCCAAGGAGAAACAAGTTCCCAAACTTAAATTATTTTCTAATAAAAATGATCAATAAAATACTTGTTTCTAAGCAGAATGTTTATCCCAGATTTCTGCAGCTTTAAATTTTCACACTCCTGCATCTCGACGTTTTGGAATCAGCCTGACAGGTTTTCTAAGGCAGCTATTCTTTTAAACTTTGTAGTTGGCAATCATGAGATTCCATGACATCAGTCATTTATTTCTGCCTTAGATTTAAAATTTCAATAATCGAGAATAACCTTTTCCTGTGTGACAACAAGTATAATGGAAAAACGTCACTTTTTTCTATCCTGTTAGATCACACCAGACTACAAAATGCGTCTTCCAAAGCTGCCTGCTCCTGCTTCAGAGGTGAAGGTGAAGCAAGAGACCAGACAAGAGGAGACGACGATAGAGAACTCGAAGCAGCTGTCTCCGTGGAGTCTGAGTCTGCCGGCCTGTCGCATCAGTGAGTCAGTGCAGCAGCTGATGGAGCTGGCACTCAACACGCTGTGTGAAGCTGTTGGAAGCTCTACACAATGGTACGTTCCAACATCCTGTGTATTTTAAATACTGTGTGTAAAATCTCACCTTTTTGAAGCGAAACCCATTCAAGCTTCAAATTAAAATCCATCTTTTAATTTCTACCCTTCAGTGCGTTACAACTCTTCTTTACCGTGAGAAACATCTTCCAGCTGTTCTATGATGTTGTACCAACATACCACAAGTAAGTGTGTCCATCACATCTGACATGAAGCAAATCAAACAAACACAAGTTCTATCAAGGTGTGATTGGTTGTCCCTCCCCAATCAGGGAGAACCTGCTCAAGTTCCCTCACCTGGCTGCCATCCAGCACAACAACTGCATGTACCTGGCCCACCACCTGCTCACCCTGGGCCACCATTTCAGGGCTCACCTGCCGCAGCCCCTCAGCGAGGGGGTAGCAACTTTTGTTGACATGGTGCCCGGATTCAGGAAACTAGGTAAACATTTCTTGAGTTCTTTGAAACATTGCCATTCAGTTGAGTGCTGGACTTCATGGCAAACAAAAGCTAACTCCTAATTAATTGTTTGTTTTGCTGATGTACCAACATTTGACATAATTTCTTCTTCTGAATACAAATGACAGATATTAAATCTACAGTTTGCTGTTTTCCCTCTTTCCTTTTCCTTAAGGCGCCCAGTGCTTCTTAGCACAGATGAACGTCCAAAGAGCTGAGCTGTTAGAGAGACTTTCCACGGCTCACAACTTCAGCAACCTGGATGATGAAGACAACTACATCGCAGCCAGTAAAGCAGTCCGACAGGTGAGAGCAAAGACCATGAGATGTGCTGTTTTTGTGTGCCATTACAAACAGGTTAGCTATGTGGCAGTTTACAAAGCATTCAAACTCATCACTCGTTTATTTCCGTGTACAGTTTCTCTTTCACACTATGACCATCCGTTTACTTGATTTCAGGTCATCCATCAGCTGAAGCAGTTGGGCACAGTGTGGCAGGATGTCCTACCAGTTGGCATCTATTGTAAAGCTGTGGGCAACCTCCTCAACACAGCCATCACAGAAGTCATTTCCAAAATCATGATGCTTGAGGTTTGTCTTTAAATATACTTATACCAGTGCAGAGTTGTTACTAAAAAACTGCTTCTCCCCAGAAAAGACAAGTAATCAGAATCAGAATCTGGATTTATTGCCAAGTACATTTACACATACAAGGAATTTGACTTGGTGTATTGGTGCTAAACAGTTAACAAGGAAATAAAGCAGAACTAGCAACAACTTAATTAATACAGTATAAGAAGCTTTTACAATATATAAAATAGAATTTAAAAATGTAAAATATAAATAAAAATAAAAAACACAAAATGTACAACAGGTGCAATGTAGGAGCTGTGCAGTGGAGTATGAGAAAAAATCTTGGTGTGTGTAAAACAACAGAGGGAAATGCTTAAATACATTAACTTTAGTGGCTAGGATGACGTGATGATGACCAAGATGGAATGATTTACATTTTCACTGACTCAGCACTTTCCTCCATCACCAGCTATACCACTGTGACTGCAGCCGGTTTGGTTGATAAAGTTCTGATGAAGTTAAACTAAGTAATTATGGTAAAATGAGCCTATCTTGATCTGGTTGATAATGCTTTATTCTACAGTCATTGTTTACTTAATGATATTACTGACGATCAGCAAGGATTTGATTTTCTCACTCATGTACCTGCAGGACATTTCCTCAGAGGACGGGGAGCATCTCCACACTCTGTGCCAAACCATCATCGAGGAGTGTCCGCTGGTCTTCATCCCTCTGGCCGAGGAAAAGAAAAACAAGAAGTACCAGGAGGAAGTTCCCCTCTACGTGAAGAAGTGGGGCACGTTCAAGGAGCTGGTCATCGTGCTGCGAGCCAACCTGCAGGAAATCGTGGACAGGTACGAAAGAAACTCAAACGATACAGTAACCGATTACAGTGTATTTAAAGTTATTTTGATGCTTACTATTTTAGGTTAGAGTCACAAGAGCGCTGTTCCCTCTGTTTCTGTTTTCCCGTTTTTGATGTGATCTGTTGAACTGTTGATTCAGAACTTTAATTAAATCACTGGTTTTACTTCATTTTGTTATATTTGCACTTGTTTTAAGTTTGATTTAACAGTAGTTCAAGTTATACTGTAAAATATAAAAAGGTTGCGGTCAGTAAGGAAAACAATTATTCAAAAACAGAAGGAGTCAAAGACAACTGTACCCTCACGTTTAGTCGTCATGCAGGGTTCAACTCCATAAACAGACTTCGTAATAGGAAACATTATGCAACGGTTTTGGTGCTTAGTTTTTCTCATCACAATCCTCCACTGTGTTGTTTTAATCCCTGAAAAAGAGCTTCTGGCTGCCATTATATGAAGTTATATTATTGTCTGATTTGCCTCTGATTTGTCTCCACAGGTGGGCTGACAGTAAAGGCCCCCTGGCGTTGGAGTTTTCCAGTTCGGAGGTGAAGAATCTGATCCGAGCCCTGTTTCAGAATACAGAGAGAAGAGCTGTGGCTCTGACCAAAATCAAATAGATACTCGGAGAAAAGTGACTGTCAGTATAATCCTAAAGCACTTTTTTTTTTTTTCCAGTGAGGAAAAATCTGATTTATGCCTTTACTCATTTCCGTTTTCGGTTCATTAAATGTCCACATTGACATGTATGTAAGCCTGTCACAGAGGATTGTTTGCCCTCTCTGATTGAGGTGCTGTCGCTGAGGGGTTTAAGATGTAATCAATCTGTGAGATGTGTTCCTTCTATGCATTCAGCCTGCAATTAGTCGCTCAGAGATTACACCAAGGCTTCTTCGCATCAGCATCCTGCAGCCCTCTGTCCTATAGCTTTAAAGGTCATCCAGTACAAAGCCAGCTGAGGTTGTGTAACCAGCGACTTGCCATCTGTTGACATGTGATGTTGTATCCAGGGTTAACTTTGCTGTTAATCAAACTTCATCTCTAGCTTTTTTTCAGCTCTTCTGTTCTGATGTCATTTCAGGAGTTTGTGTGTTTGGACTTACATGCCTCCAAGTGTCTGTTTTTGTTTGTTTGATGCTTGTTGCCTTTATTAGATAGGACAGTGGGGAAAGGAGACACAGGTCGGACTTGAACTCAGGTCCGCCCGCTTGGAGAACTAAAGCCTCAGTTTATGGGAGACGACCTAACCGGTTTGCCATTTGTGCCCCTTTCTGTAATTTTCTGTCAAAGACACCCCGTAATGTACATCTCTCACACCCTCTTAAAGATGATGTTTGTATTTTACTGGTTTCATGATTAAGTTGTGTTGACAACATAATGGCTGACTGGATTATTTGTCACAGACAACTTTTCTTGGAGTGAATGAAACGCTACATTTATGAACCCTGCTCGGGTTTCAAGTTGGCCTGGTGGACGTCCAAGTGCAGAGTTAAGTCTGTGTTCAGGTTAAAGGTAACAAAACATTTTTCTATATTAAACATAACCATAAAAAATGTTTAACTCCTTAGTCAGTAGGCGTGCAAAGTGGACCCTAAGGTGGGAACATTTAAAATGCGTTGTTAATGGGTGCTTATTGAATTTGTTCAGTATCAATTTTGTAACTTGAAGGTTTATCCAACAACATTTCCTCGTTATAAAAAAAGTAATTCAGTTGGTATTATATTTAATTCTAAAAATGTATTTTCTTTTGTAAATCATTAATGAGGTCATTTCTACAACACGGGGCTTTCTTTTCTTAAGACTTCTTGTACAACCATGTAGCTGAACTCTCCCATAATGTATTTATTACTTCAAAATAAACCAAAAGACTAAAGCTATTTCTGCTCCCTACATAATTGTAATTGACTTTTCATTATGACATACTTCTCAAAAGTCGACTATTGCTGCTTGAAGTTAGCCAAGTGACCAGAAATCAGTCAACATTGTGGAGCTAGTTTAACTCGACATATTGATCACTTACCACAAATCCAGTTCTTCATTCAGCCTCACAAATGAAGAGCTTTAAATTCAATTGTAATAACTTTTGTTATATATATGTACTTGTATATGTAGTTTTATATTTAGGATATTTTCACAATAAAATGAATAACTTTATTTGTTTAGCACTTTTAAAAACAAGGATCAACAAAGTGCTTTGACACAAACATAACAACAAAGTATCAGAACCCAAACAACATCAGCAACATAATAACATGTAATAAAAAAACTATAGTAAAACGGAAAGACACTGAAACTTGTAGGCTACTACATCTTTTCTCCTATTTAGATTTTTTAAGGTGATGTAGATCCTGAAGTCGTTGCTAATTCTAGTCTCACAGAGGCATCACGGCCACCGGAGTTCTCATAGAAGACTGCATCATCGTCTCCACCGTCGTCATTTTGCACCTGTGAAAAGGAAAAACAACAAACTTTTAAAAATGATCATTTTGTTTATGAATATCCTGCAGCACATTTTTTTTCTGCAACACAAGCTGTTTATTCAGTTTGTAAACTCACAGCGTCGCCATCCGTCTGTGTGTTTTTCTTCCCTG